>NW_011893737.1:4005-4341 GCF_000151845.1 Pteropus vampyrus | reverse complement strand
TCCAATATTAACATTTTAATGCAACTATAAATAATTTTTATAATTATTTGGTCATAATTATTTACTTTGTTAAATTTCCGACTGTCCTGATAAACGAGTTAGAAAGTATCAAAGAAATCTATTCATTCATTCATTTGCTTATTTATTTTTCTGATATTTATTGAGGTCTTATTATGTAACTCAATAGGATAAAGAAAAGGGGTTGAAGAGTTCTGGGGATTTTTATCTCCTTTGTATTAATAAGTGACTTTCCAGACTTAATTCTGATTGAATACATATGGATTTGAGAGAAAGGAAATAAGTCTGAATTTGGACTTGGGTTAAATACACAATTTT
>NW_011893737.1:1986-2325 GCF_000151845.1 Pteropus vampyrus | reverse complement strand
TTATAAAAGATTCCCATTCTACATGGACGTTTTATTTTGTTCTTCAGGAAGAATAATTCCTTCTTTTAAGGTATTACACTTTTCTTCAGAAAGTTAGTTTATGGGCCTCTGCACCACAATTAAGACATCACTGAATCGAGAATTATGTACTACAAGCATAGCTTATCTTTATATGTTCTCCCTATTCAATCTGAGTTTTTTGCAGACACTGTTGAACATGAGGAGAAGGATATACCCTCACTATCAATTTCCTCTGGCTAAAAGCAATTTGTCGATCAACAGCAATTTGTCGATCAACAGCCGTGTCTACTCACGTTTCTCTTGTTCTGTTTCCACTCC
>NW_011893737.1:0-1936 GCF_000151845.1 Pteropus vampyrus | reverse complement strand
AATTTCCTCTGGCTAAAAGCAATTTGTCGATCAACAGCAATTTGTCGATCAACAGCCGTGTCTACTCACGTTTCTCTTGTTCTGTTTCCACTCCTTCGCTTTCTGTGTCACTTGGCAAGATCCACGGTTGGTGAACCACCTGCAGTTGCTTTAAAGATTCATCCTGCCAAAGAAAAAAATTCATCTTCTATTAAACTCTAGAATAAACTCATGAATACCGATGTGGGTAAACACTTTAGGCTCCATGAATTACATGTCCAACAAACCACAACAAAAATTTCTTTACAACAAATAGTTCTGGGTTTAAATTCATTTTCATGTCATAGACATGCCTCAAACTCTGAACTCATTTATTTTTGCATTCTCTTTTTAATAAAATTTAATGTCCTCATAAGAAGAAACATCTAGACCATGTTCCTTTCTGAATTAACATTTTTATAGGAATCTCGGCACTTGTTCTTAGAAATATAATAATGAAATATTCAATATAAAATTGCACAAATAGCACCTCTTTGCCATCAAGGTTTCAAAATCCCTTTAATGAGAATAAAGATGAATAGGATTTAGAGAATGTTCTCAACTTCACCCTCCAGAACTACTTCACTACCTCCTTACTCTCTGACCTCCTTATTTTCATTAATACATTTCTCACATATTTCCTTGCTGCTCTGTGCCTTCTGTCACTCATCACCTCCCATCCTGACTGTAGTGACAGCCACCTACGAAGTTTTCTAGGATCCAATTTCATATGCTCCCTGTTTCTCTCCACCAGTTCCCTGCCAAGGTACACCTCTAAAATGTTGTAACCTTATTCATCACCTGTTAGTGCCCTCCTCATGATTCCCAAGATACAATCGAAACTTCTTTTAATAATCTTTCCCTCCAATTAGAGATACTTTCCTTTTTTTTTTTTTAGACAAATACTAACAAATTAAAAATAAAGACTCACAGTAAGATGGGTACTAGACTCATCGGGATGATCACTTCATAAGTTAAAAATACATCTAATAATTATGTTGTATACCCGAAACTAACATAATATTGAATGTCAACTGTAATTGAAAAATAAATTTAAAAAATAAAGGCTCACAACCCCTGATCTCTAAGAAACATGACATAACCAAACATCAAGTGTTTGCTTTGTTTAAAACAACTCCTGTATCAGAGAAATATCCTCTCTGCCGCCCCTCAGTTGTGATGGTTACCTCTGGAGACGTTTAGCCACGATTTAGAGTTTCAAAAAGGCACAGTTTTCCAGGAGTTTGGGAAGGGCTTCGGAGGTTGAATAGGAGAAGCACAAGGGATATTTTAGGGAGGCAAAACTATTCTGTATGGCATTACGACGATAAATACATTAGGCATTGGTCGAAAGCCATAGCACTTCACACCACAGAGTAAACTTTAATGCATGCAAATGAAAAAGTACGAATGGAACATTAACTCAGTAAAACATGTAGTTTAGAAAGAGCATTAAAATGTTGAGTTTTGGAATCACGGAGATAGTACAAATATTACTATTAATAGATTGTTTAAAAGTTTTGCTTCGGTTTCCTCTCGAGTACAGCTGGTAACATAATACACCTGTTTGCTTTATCGCTGACAGGACCAGGGTGTCCGAGGTCCAGCCCATCAGACTACTTATCATTCTTTCTGACGGGGTCAAGAAGCTAAAATCTCGAACATTTTTAAAAACAAGAGCTGACATGTCCCTCTTTGCCAACGTATTTCAGAATTTTTCTACGGGACTATTAAACTGGGTCTGAGCATGGTACAAACTCTTTCATCTTCCCAAGGGCAAGTTCTTCGGATTGCTTTTAGAGGAAGTGCCATTCATCCTTTTTCCAAAACACTTTCACCACAAGTATGCAAATGTCCAGGGACTAGGAGTGGTGCAGAACAGTGACATGTGTCATATGGGAAACAGGTGCTAGCCTTG
>NW_011893736.1:5346-7084 GCF_000151845.1 Pteropus vampyrus | reverse complement strand
CCTTTAACCAGACAAATGAAGGAAAAAAGAGAGAGGACTCAAATAAATAAAATAAAATCGGAAATAAAAGAGGAGACTCCACAGAACTGCAAAGGATTATAAGAAATCCTTTGTATGCGAACAAATTGGACAATTCAGAAGAAATGGATACATTCCTAGACACATACAATCTCCCATGACTGAGTCCAGAGGAAACAGAAAATCTGAACTGACTGATTGAACCACTAATGAAGTCAAATCAGTAATCAAAAAACCAAAAGTCTTGGACTGGATGGCTTCATAGGTGAATTTTACCAAACATTCAAATTTATTCAAAATAGTCTTCTCAAATTATTCCAAAAAGTTAAAGAGGAGGGAAAGCTTCTTAACTCTTGTTACAAACCATTACTCTGATTCCAAAACCAGACAAAGACAGTAAAAAAAAGAAAACTATATGCTGATATCCCTGATGAACATTAATGTGAAAATCCTCAATAAAATATTCGCAAATTGAATTCAGCAATACATTAAAAATATCACACACCATGATCAAGTTGGATTTATTCCTGGGATACAAGGTTGGTATAATGTCAATTAATGTGATATACCACATTAACAAATTAAAAGATAATAATCATATGATGATATCACTACATGCAGAAAAAGCATTTGACAGAATCCAGCACACATTTATGACAAAAACTCTCAACAAAGTGGGAATAGAAGGAACATACCTCAACATAATTAAGGCCATATATGACAAACCTACAGCTAACATCATACTCAATGGGAAAAGGCTAAAAGCATTTTCCTTAGGATCAGGAGCAAGACAGGGATGTCCACTTTCACTATTCCTATTCAACATAATATTGGAAATTCTAGGTACAGCAATCAGACAAGAAGGACAAGAAAGAGAAATAAAAGTCATCCAAATTGGAACTGTTAATATTTGCAGATGACATGGTACTATATAGAGATAACCCTAAAGATTCCACCAAAAAAACCTGTTAGAACTGATAAATGAATTCAATAAAGTAGCAGGATACAAAATTAATATTCAGAAGTTGGCTGCATTTTTATATATCAATGATGAACTATCAGAAAGAAAAATTAAGAAAACAATCCCATTTACAATTGCATCAAAAACAATAAAATACCTAGGAATCAAATTAACCAAGGAGGTAAAAGATCTGTTCTCAGAAAATTGTAAGTCATTGAAAAAAGAAATTGAAGAAGATACATATAAATGGAAGCACATACCATGCTCATGGGTAGGAAGATTCAGCATTGTTAAAGTGGCCATACTACTCAAGGCAATCTGTAGATTCTATGCAATCTCTATTAAAATACCAATAGTATTTTTTCAGAGAACTAGAACAAATAATCCAAAAAATGATATGAAATCATAAAAGATCACGAATAGCCACAGCAATCTCAAAGAAGAACAAAGTAGAAGTATCACACTACCTGATATTGAACTGTACTACAAGGCTATAGTAATCAAAATGACATGGAAACAGATACATAGATCAATGGAACAGAATAAACAGCCCAGAAACAAATCCACACCTATATGATCACTTAATCTATGACAAAGGAGGCAAGAATATCTCTTCAAAAAATGGTGTTGGAAAAACTGGACAGATATATGCAAAAAAAAAGAAAAAGAAAGAAAGAAACTGTACCACCTTCTTATACCGTATACAAGAATAAACTCAAAATGGATTAAAGATTTAAATGTAAAACCCCAAACCATAAA
>NW_011893736.1:1228-3435 GCF_000151845.1 Pteropus vampyrus | reverse complement strand
TGTGTCTCTACGCGTCTTCACCGGTCAGCAGAGCACCTGCTGGGACATTTCATCGTTGATGATAACTCTGTGTAGAGTACACATATTTACGTCCGTGTGATGACGGGCACCCTACATAGGACCCAAGCCTTCAGTCAGAATTTCCTAGAAGTGGACCTCGAGATGAGGATCGGGGTGATGTGTTGATTACGGAGGCTCCCAGGGCCGAGCCGCAAACGAGGAAGGCAAGACAGGTTCCCAGAAAAGGCTCCGTCTCAGTCAAAGCCCCACAGAGGCAGCTGTAGCCTGATCCCACAGAGGGACCGTGGAGGATAAATTACACCTCAGGGTCGTCCCCACCTGAGTGGAATGGCGGAACTGAGACCGGTGGTGTTGGGGCTGAGCTGCCCTAGCCCTGGGGCCGTCCTTTATAAAGTGTGGGTGGGGGGAGGTAGGGCAGGGAGCATACAGACTCCGAGAAAGGGTCCGAAGGGGATCTGAGCCCAGCCTGGGCACTGCCAGGTAGTACACAGCCCCCAATGACCCGACAGGTGGGGCAAGAACTTCTGAAGACAGGTCCTGAGAGGAAAGGGCGCCCTGTCCCCGACGACTCAGAGGCTGTACATGTAGGACAAACAGAGTGAAGAAAAGAAAAGGCTTTTCAAACCTCCAAACTAGGGTATGCACCCCTCCGGTTCACCGAGATTCTTTAACATGCAATGTCAGCGGTAGCGTGACATTTTGCGTAATGGCTTTGGGCCAAGAATGTATCAGATAGACAGAACTACACAAATAGCACACAATGCAAACAGTGGCTGTCAATATAATGCGCGGAACGTCAGTTGGCACAAGCCAGGACACACGGCAGAGAAACGGTTTTATCTGGCATCCAGTTTACAGGCATTTGGAGGTCTGCTACGCTTATAATATTTATTCCCACAGATCTGTCGCACCGCTTAAGAAAAAATGGTCTCATAAAAACTCAAGAATCCTTTTTCAATATTTCGTATGCGATATTTTTAAAGGAGCAACTTGTCCTAGAAAATTTGGGGACGTTTGAAAGGAGATCGTTCCTTCTCACTTGGAAGCACCGCTGTCCTTCTTTAGAAGGACAGTCCTCAAAGTGCCGTCAGGTGCTTCTGGACCAGCAGCAGCAGCCCCACCTGAGGGCTTGTTAGAAACGCGAGTTCTTGGGCCGGCCCCAGGCCCACTGGGTCAGAAACGCCAGAGCGGCCGGCGCTGCATTAACTGAAGTGGAAAACCGCTGATTTAGAAAAACCGAGTCCAAGCGTTTAAGCCTACATGGTCCAGAAAAGGAAACACGTGCATGGAAGGAACCCTCATTACCGACTTCGAAGTAATCGTTTCTCTGGAAACTTAACCTTACCGAGGCGATGCGCCAAGCGGATTTTATTTTCAAAATAATAATGCTTTTAATGGTTTTCTTATTTCAAAAAAAAAGGTTTATGTTTATTATTTTTTCATGTCAGGCAGTAAAGAAAGGAATCGGTGAAGAAGAACATAGAGTATGCTCAAATCCTACCACTTGGAAAAAACTCCAGCTAACACTTTCGTGTATGTCATCTCAGGTTTTTTCCATGCGCAGATACATAGGGCGATACTTTTTTTTTTTTTTACAACAACATAAAGATCATGCTAGGCACGTCGTTTTATAATGTTTTACGAAGCGCCTTCTTAATTTAAAAATACATCATGGATATGTTTTAATGTCAGTAGGTGAGACCTTTGAATGTCTTATGTTTTCATGTCTGCGTAGTATTTCATTGGAAGAGAAAACATACTTTTAAACTGCCACCTTATTATCGAATATGTGTCTTCGACATTTCACGGCTCTAAACAATGCTGCAGGGAACATCCGCGCACTAACACCTGTGTGTGCTTAGTCGAGCCGATGCATTGCGACTCTCCATCCCAAATCGTACAGCCTCATGTCCACACGAAAACCCGCAATGCGGAGCACAAAACTCTCAGTCTCTTACTCTTTCCCAGCATTTCCTCCCCTCCCCCCCTCCCCTCCCCCTCTACCTTCCTCTCTCTCTGTTCTAGCCCCGCTCATTCTCCCTCCCTCCCTCCCTCCCTCTCACTCCACCCCTAGTCTCTCTCCCCTCCACTTTTTCCTCTCCCTCCTCTCCTTGCCTCTCTTCAACAGAAACTTTAAGAATGAGGAAACTGCCTTCCTTGCCTCAGCTTTCTCGCTCCCACTTTCC
>NW_011893736.1:0-553 GCF_000151845.1 Pteropus vampyrus | reverse complement strand
TTTTTCATGTCAGGCAGTAAAGAAAGGAATCGGTGAAGAAGAACATAGAGTATGCTCAAATCCTACCACTTGGAAAAAACTCCAGCTAACACTTTAGTGTATGTCATCTCAGGTTTTTTCCGTGCGCAGATACATAGGGCGATACTTTTTTTTTTTTACAACAACATAAAGATCATGCTAGGCACGTCGTTTTATCATGTTTTACGAAGCGCCTTCTTAATTTAAAAATACATCATGGATATGTTTTAATGTCAGTAGGTGAGACCTTTGAATGTCTCATGTTTTCATGTCTGCGTAGTATTTCATTGGAAGAGAAAACATACTTTTAAACTGCCACCTTATTATCGAATACGTGTCTTCGACATTTCACGGCTCTAAACAATGCTGCAGGGAACATCCGCGCACTAACACCTGTGTGTGCTTAGTCGAGCAGATGGATTGCGACTCTCCATCCCAAATCGTACAGCCTCATGTCCACACGAAAACCACAATGCGGAGCACAAAACACTCAGTCTCTTACTCTTTCCCAGCATTTCCTCCCCTCCCCCTCCCC
>NW_011893735.1:6647-7768 GCF_000151845.1 Pteropus vampyrus | reverse complement strand
GAGACACAGTCAGGATTTTGCAGCAAAGAAAGTAGAGGTTTATTTAAAGAAATGGCACCAAGCTCGAAGACACAAGTGAACTAGCACTCAAAGACGTGGCTCTCTCTAATGGCCTCTAGGGGATAGGTTTATATAGGGGAAAACTCATTAGTAGCTGAGGGAATAGGAGGCATTTGATCATTTCATTAGGTCCTGATCTCGGTCATGGAATCATTTTTTGTCTTGTTTCAAGGGATTGCTGGTAGGGTTGTTCAGCCTTCATGGGTAAGGAGCTGCGAGATGTTATCTTTAGTTTGACTAAAACTGTTTCTATGGTCAACAGACCTGAGGCTTTGTTCCTAAGACTGTTTGATGCTGACTAGGGCATAATGATTAAGGGAGTAGGCAAGCAGTATGCAGAAGGATAAGGAAATAAAACGTTAGGTAACTAGTCATATATGAGCAACAAGGGGGAACAAAGGAATAGGGACCCATCCTAGAGACCACCCAAAGAACACCCCAATGGTCAAAGTTATAGCAACCAGGTGTCAATCAAAATGACATCACTTGCCAAACACCTAGGAATGCCTTTAGAACCACCCATCACGGCCCAACTATAAAGCAGACATTCCCGCTTCTGGGCTCCTTATTGCCCTTTTGGGCTCTCTTCCTTTTTGCCCTTCTGGGCTCCCCTTTTTGCTCCTTTTTACCCCTGCGGGTTCTCTCTTTTTTGGTGGCCTTTTTGCCCTTTTGTATCCACTTTGGCCCCTTCGTGTTGGTTACAGCGCAGGGACCATATACCTCCTTGGGGCATACTTTGTTTTTCTAAAACATATTTTTAATAAAACTATTAAATCTCAATGACCTGTGATTCTTCACTGCATCATTTGAGGAAGAACAGAGGAATAATGCTAACTACAGGTCTGTGCCGTCATTATCTCTCTCCTTCCCCTCTATCCTTAGGGAGACACCAAACTCCAATTGGCTCCAATAGTGACAAAAAGAAGCAAGTGAGCCCAAAGCTGGTTGGAAACAGGAGAAAGAGAAAGGAAAAAAGTCATTTTAAAGAAGTGAAGATTTGCATGGTTATAAGCTTAACATTTGGAAAACATTTAAAACCTATTTTAAATATATATTAAAAT
>NW_011893735.1:3356-4709 GCF_000151845.1 Pteropus vampyrus | reverse complement strand
AATATTAGGAAATGAGATTTAAATGTATACTATATACATGATTTCTTATAATCAACTTTATTACCCAGTATTTTGATGATTTAATGAGAAGTAAGAAAATGATTAGTAAAATAATTTAAACTATAAGGAAATGAAAAAATATCTAAGCTTATACTATTCACACTAAGTAAAACTAATACAAGAGTTTCACAATGTGTTTGCTAAAAAGATTATCAAAGTTATGTCCTACTTCTGAGGAAAAATTGGGCTTAACTTAAGGAACTTCCTTGATAACCCTGCCTTTTAATTTACCTAAAGCAGTTACACAGTTTTCCTTGTCAATTTGTTTCAGAAGATTTGTTTAAATACTTCATTGTAGAGCATTTTGGCAAACCCACAGGAAATTAGATAATACTTTTTTTTTTTCCTGATTCTAGAATAGCATGTTAAATCCTAATCTTCCTACATTCTCCCTATCTGTAATTCACATTACAATCCATCCAAAGTAGTCACTAGTCACCTAACATGTACCCATCTCTGCACCTTGTTTCATGTGACTTCATACTGTCTGGACTGCTTCCTAACCCATTTGTAACTGTTGAAATTATATTCCATCCTCCAATGCCATCTCAAGAATCCCTTTGACACGTAGCTTTCCTACATTTCTTCCCCTCTCCAAACTTAACTCAACATGATTGTATTTCCTTTGAACTCTCACATTACTTTGAACCTTTCTAAGACACTTATATTCTTAAGTTGTGCTATGGTCAATTATGCATTTCTCTTAAATCCATTCTCCATTACATTCATTATGGATTCACTCATATTCAACATGTACATGTAAATTTAATGAGCATCTTCTATGTACAGACTATGAGCCATTCATAAAGATGAATACAACATTATCCCAACCTCATAAAATTTACCTTGAAAACATGACCTACTCATTTTCTTTACCTTTCATGTCTTAAACAGGATCATGTATATTTTAGTCATACAAATATTTATATAATTGAATTAAGTCATGATAACTTGAGTGTCAATACCATATACAAAAATAAGAAATGTAGCCGAGAATTTTGCTTGTTATATAAAACCATTAATCCCTGATGTGAAGTTAATGCTTCTCTCTAAAAATTTGATATGGTGAAAGTAATTACTTCTTTCCTTAACTTGGAGGGTGCTACCTAATATGGAGGAAAACTGAATATCATGTGGCTACTTTTATTTTATTTTATTTTTTAAATTTATTTATTTTAATTAGCTTCAAGTATATAATACATTGGTTAGACATGTATATAGTTCATAAAATGATCTCCCCAATTGCTCCCTCTCTCCCCTGACCCTCTGCCTAGCCAACATATTAATGCAAAT
>NW_011893735.1:0-2311 GCF_000151845.1 Pteropus vampyrus | reverse complement strand
TGCCTTTCTGTGTCTGTTTCTATGTACTAAGCAAAGCTCCTAAGTCTCCTGGTCTTATTAGTGTGGATTTGTGAAGTAGGTGTCCAGCGGCACACCCTGAGAGGGATTCAGATACAGGCCAAATTTAGCCCAAGCCAATGCCCCTCCGGGGCCACCTACTAAGATTCAGCAAGCAATCCACAGATGTTGTGCTTATAATTGCCTCAAAAGGCCACAGCAGAAACCACGGCCAGCTGCCTCCAGTGTGAGTCTAGGTGCTGCTCAGCAAGGAGCACCCGATTCACTGAGGCTATACCTGCATGAGGCATGGGTGGAGCCACAAGTTAGGGTAGGTGGGGTCTCAGGGAATCCTCTGGGCAGAGTGACTTCTGTTATCCAGTTCAATGACATCACAGCTATGGAGGCGCTGAGTTCATGCACTGGAAGCGGGGAGGGCTCAACAGGGAACAATGGATACCGCAGGCACTTCTGTACAGAGCAAGTCTCACCTCAGCCCTCACTCTGACAATGTCTCCTAGTAAGTCCCTGGTATCCACTGCATGCAGCCTAATCTGAACTGGTGCTCTGAGCAAGCAGGTTCATCACCACAAAAATCCGCTCGCAGACGCAGGCCTTTTAAGAGGCTTTTGCCGCTACCACAGCCTCAGTCTCACTCAGCCGCTCAAGATCGGGCAACCCCACATCCTCACCCCATCTTACCTTCTGCCATTGCTGGGTGCTTTCTTGGATTTCTTGGATTTCTCCCTAGTTGTATGGTTTGTTCATCAAGATCCCAGGCAATTTTTCCTTGCCGCTTCTTTTTATTTCCGTCATAACTTTGATTTGGTCACCAGAGGGATGAACGGAGCTCCTATCATCTATGCCATTTATTCCCCATCTCCCGGCTAATTTTAAAACATAAGTTTTACAAGATTATCCTATCCTAGAGGCAAGATCAAACTTAATTAACATAAATAGAGATTCCTTAAACACATTAAATTTTAGAAAGCACCCTCTGGGTCACATTATATGCTGTTAAATTAAACAAGGGGGATCTACTAAATTTAAGACTAATCATTGAAGCCCCAGCAATTAAAATTGTTTTCAAATAATTCACAGATAACATGTATTGCATGAAGTTATTTTTTCATGTTAAGTACATAGCACTGAAGTTGTAATAAAGATAAAATATCTGGTAATTTGAATTAAAGAATAATTTCAGTTGTTCATGAGTATTTCTTCCCTCAATAATTTGCATATGATCATATACAAGGAATTTTTTCCATAAATCTCCCTAAAAACTCACTTTTACTTCATTTTGGGTTATCTAGCTTATGCAGGCCAAAGAAATATCAATAGATAAGTACTTCCAAAAAATTACTTTAGAAATGTGATGAGAGATAATTTTGCATTTTGCATGTATACTAGGCCTGGCCACTTCCAGACTAAATAGAAAGATAAAAAATCACACAAACGCTCTTACCTATGAGGAAAGTATTTTTTACTTTATTAATCCAAAAATAGGCCCTGTGTCAAAAACACTCCGTGATCAACCTACTAAGAAAAATTTTTAAGTTTTTTACATTCCCTGAACATGTTTATAAAGAGATCTTTTCACCTTATAATTTGATGGTACTCAGTTAAATCTTGAGATCTTTTGCTAAAAATGTCACTACATTTACATGAGAGCATAACAGGAATCTACTCTAAGAATATAAAACATTTTCCTAAGCACCATTGCTACTTTGTTACAGATGAAGTGATAGCCAGAATACATTCTTAAACTAATATATACAAACAAATTGGAAGATTGTGAAATGACTGTGCTTATATATTGAAAAGATAAAAAGATATTTTTTTCCAGAATAATAATGGAATAGTTTCTTTCTAAAACTTTCTTTCTTTCTAAAACTTTAGAAAATTTGGAGAGAATTTCAAACAAAATAAATTCTACTATTCATTTAACAGAAGCAAAGAATGGGAAAGTTCTATTTTCCTTATTTTCTGTGAAAATGTGCTTAAAAGCTTATCCAGGAGTTTCTGGTAGACAATAGATTAGTGTGTGTGTGTGTGCGCGTGTGTGTGTGTGTGTGTGTGTGTGTGCGCGCGCGCGCACGCACGCGCGCGTGCACGGTCATACTACAGGCATGGCATATGGCGACTGAAAGATCTTTTCCTGTTATTGAATAGTTCTTATGTTGCATTTTAACCTAAAGTGGTTCTTCTGATAGTGTTACTGATATTTGTATAAAATTTTGAATTAGCATCAGTACACATTTTTGTAATGACCCAGAAAGTAAATATTTTTGGATTTGCAGGCCTCTTATGCTGT
>NW_011893734.1:7683-9769 GCF_000151845.1 Pteropus vampyrus | reverse complement strand
GGTTGCTCTCTTGGTTCATATCCCTTTCAGGCACTAGAGAATTATATAATCACATGAGGAAGATGGAAGCTCTTCTATAGCACACTTAATATACTTATCCTTAGTCACTGCATAGGCCATGGGCAGCAGAAAACATCTACACAGACTAGATAAGACAAAAAATATATATATATGTTGAAATAAGGGAAATGCACAAGAAGAGGGACAGGCTTAGAGTAACTGGAAGTGATGATATAGGGTGAATGTCCAGGTAGAAGAAAAAATAGCCTTCAGGTTGACTAAGCCATTACTATGAAGGAAACTGGGCCCTAATCCTCTAATTTTCTAATGTGTGGGAATGATACATGGAAACTTGAGCAAAAAGTACATTTCCCACTTGAGTACATTTTCCTGTGGTTCTTACCACTGGCTATCATTTTTCTCACACTGATGATTTATATACAAAACAGTATCCTGGATGTTCTCTCAGGAGTTCTGTAATTCTTTGGACTACTGGTTGGCTGCCAGAATATTTCCAGGACCAAGAAGAATATGAACGATTAACTAAGAAGTATAGTCAACCATTGTTTATAAGTCATAGTTGTTCTCAAAAGGAGAGGGATGTTCCAAGTGAATAAAGAGAAAGAATTATTTAAAAAGATTAGCATAGGAGATTTTGCAGCAAAAATTATTTTCTTACTACAAGACTGATATGTTTTTTTTTTCCAGATACTCAGGGAATAGAACGTAAATGGGGACTTTAAGGTCTTTTACATACCAATTGAAGATATGGTTGGTAGCTTTAGGAAGTAAAACATCTATTTAACATATCACAGAGCTATAGTTGGTGTTAGTCATAAGCTGATTCTGTGAAAGAAGAGTATCATTTTCATAAGTGCATCCTCCAACATTATTATTAGTTATTGGCCCTGGGAAAAATGACTGGTCATTGTGATGATGTTTAACAAATATTCTACAAGTAAATTTTAAGCAAATAAAGGTCTATCAAAACTTTCAAACTTATACTATTGTTAGCAGGTGTTAAATATCAGAAAAGTTATGTGTTTAAAAAGGATCACTAACTATTCTTCTGGACTACATTTGCAACTAACTGTGCACAGACAGTAATATTTGCCATGTAGAGTAATGGCTCAGCTATAGCACTTGGGGAATGGGTTCTGGCAAGAATAAACAGCTTCCATTCTTATAGAAAAAATAATATTCATATTCTAGGACAACTTCTGGAAAGCAGAGAGAGAAATGAGAAAGAGAGAGAGAAAGAGAGAGAGAAAAGGGAGGAGAGGTGGATGAGAGGAGGAGAGGAGGAGGAGAGGAGGAGAGGAGGAGGGAGGAGGAGGAGGGGGAGGATATTTAGTTCTATGGTGGGATGCTAGGGAGCCTGAGAAAAACTGTTGACAAGGGGAAAATTCCTGTTGTACGAATCCCTGAGAAATTTTAATGCCACAGTATATGGCGTTCAGTTTCAAATATGTATTTTTAATCAGTGGTTGGTAATCCACATATGACTTCTTATACACCTATGTTTGACTGTTTGGTGGGTAGATGTTCCTAGCCCCTGCATTGTCAAGAGTCAACTGTAATTTGCTCACCATTATGTAATCTTCCCTGTTTCCCTACTCCTTCAACAGAAATAACCAAAGTAAAACAATCTTGTGAGAGTGATGCTCTGAAAAATGGAACTATTCTCTCAAGATTTGAGGTTACATGTGGAGGGGAAAATATCAGCCACAGAAAACAAAATATTAGTAACATTCAGAAACTAAAGGGAAAAAGAAACTAGAGTCTAAGAAAATATGTTAATATAAGTCCTCAAGAATAAAAAAAAAATATATCTTGAGAAGGGCATTGTAATTCTCATAGTATTTAGGTAGAGACTTAGGGTATCTTTTTTTGTTCATTAGTTTTAATAATGATGTGGAATCTGGAGTCATCTATATTTCCTTTCTGCTAATAACAATTTGTAAAACAACAAATATTAAGGTATCTGAAAATTGTAAAATCGATTATAAGTCTTTCATATGATTCAGTAATAGGCATTAATGGATTTATATGTAGTTAATAACAAGAAACGCTCAAAAAATCAGCA
>NW_011893734.1:6143-7438 GCF_000151845.1 Pteropus vampyrus | reverse complement strand
ATTGTGATGATGTTTAACAAATATTCTACAAGTAAATTTTAAGCAAATAAAGGTCTATCAAAACTTTCAAACTTATACTATTGTTAGCAGGTGTTCAAATATCAGCAAAGTTATGTGTTTAAAAAGGATCACTAACTATCCTTCTGGACTACATTTGCAACTAACTGTGCACAGACAGCAATATATGCCATGTAGAGTAATGGCTCAGTTATAGCACTTGGGGAATGGGTTCTGGCAAGAATAAACAGCTTCCATTCTTATAGAAAAAATAATATTCATATTCTAGGACAACTTCTGGAAAGCAGAGAGAGAAATGAGAGAGAGAGAGAGAGAGAGAGAGAGAGAGAGAAGGGAGGAGAGGAGGAGGAGAGGAGGAGAGGAGGAGGGAGGAGGAGGAGGGGGAGGATATTTAGTTCTATGGTGGGATGCTAGGGAGCCTGAGAAAAACTGTTGACAAGGGGAAAATTCCTGTTGTACGAATCCCTGAGAAATTTTAATGCCACAGCATATGGCGTTCAGTTTCAAATATGTATTTTTAATCAGTGGTTGGTAATCCACATATGACTTCTTATACACCTATGTTTGACTGTTTGGTGGGTAGATGTTCCTAGCCCCTGCATTGTCAAGAGTCAACTGTAATTTGCTCACCATTATGTAATCTTCCCTGTTTCCCTACTCCTTCAACAAAAATAACCAAAGTAAAACAATCTTGTGAGAGAGATGCTCTGAAAAATGGAACTATTCTCTCAAGATTTGAGGATACCTGTGGAGGGGAAAATATCAGTCACAGAAAATAAAATATTAGTAACATTCAGAAACTAAAGGGAAAAAGAAAATAGAGTCTAAGAAAATATGTTAATATAAGTCCTCAAGAATAAAAAAAAATATATCTTGAGAAGGGCATTGTAATTCTCATAGTATTTAGGTAGAGACAGGGTATCTTTTTTTGTTCATTAGTTTTAATAATGATGTGGAATCTGGAGTCATCTATATTTCCTTTCTGCTAATAACAATTTGTAAAACAACAAATATTAAGGTATCTGAAAATTGTAAAATCGATTATAAGTCTTTCATATGATTCAGTAATAGGCATTAATGGATTTATATGTAGTTAATAACAAGAAACGCTCAAAAAATCAGCAGTGGGAAAAATGTTGCATATAAAATTTTTTCAAATAATAAGTTGTACAAGTAGCACTTTATTTTAAAAATACTATTAAAATGTATAATATGTTAATAGGAGGTATTATTAAAGGAATTTTGATGCCTTCCTGAATTTTTCATCATTTTTATAT
>NW_011893734.1:0-2213 GCF_000151845.1 Pteropus vampyrus | reverse complement strand
CCCCTACCCCACAAAAAAGAAAAGAAACAATATCCTTATTATGTGTGATACACTTTAATAATGCATATACTATTCTATTTTTTTCTATTTTTTGGAATCTTTTTTTTAATTAAATTTATTGGGGTGACATTGGTTAATACAATTATACAGGTTTTAGTGTACAATTCTATATCATCTTTATATTGCACTGTGTGTTTACTACCCAAATTTAAATCTCCTTCTGTCTCCATATATTTGACCCCTTTCACCCTTTCCTGACTCCCCTCCTCCTTTTCTATTATTTTTTGTATTTTACTTAAAAATATTGGTCATGACTAGAGTAATCGTAAAAAGCAGTTTTCCTGGAAAAAAAAAATCTAGTTTACATCTGTTGAAAAGTTGTAATTATTAGTAGCATCTAATTTTTCTCTCAAAGTGTCTCATGCTGTATAATAATGGTTTTAGTTATCCTAGTTAAGATCCACTAAATTGTTTTCACAACCTCCTAATAGCCATAACCCAAATATGTGAGTGTCTATCTTCTGTATCTGATCTCTCTTTCTCAGAAAATAACTCCAACTTCTTAAAATTATTTCCTCCACCACAGAATAAGTAGTACTTCAATAGTTTCTGAAAAGTTTAGTATATTTATCAGTGACATACACAGGACTGGGCTATAAGCATGTTCTTGATATCATGTGATTTTTACAAACTCAGACAGAGTGTCATTAAATTATCAAGACATATGTAAGTTTGCTTCCTTGATTTTTAAAAAATCAAGGGATTGAAAGCTAGCACTCTGGATAGGTCAGAAAGGATACATAGAACTATTACATGATTGGTTAAAAGAGGTTCCATTTTTCAAAGGTCAAGAAAAATTCTCAAGTTGGAGCCAACAAGTTTTTGGCCTAATGAGGTCATTCAAATTTCATGTTTCTTACCAGATCTAGCAGAAGGGAGTTAGCATTCCATTTTATCATCTCCTAAGTAAGAATTGTTGTAAATAAAATATTTTTCTTTTACTGTCAAAAAAAAAATCAAGTGCTTATGAATAAGGTATTAAAAATCATCTTATATATTCTACAGTTTATCTGTGTTATCTTTGTAAATATTGCTTTGAATTTAGTCTTTTTACTAAAATTATAAAATTTGCACTTTCATTCTTAGTGCAAATAATGCTCTAGGCTCACTAAACAAATCCCCATTCACAATACTCAATGCCTCTTCTCTTCATTTTCCCTCATTATTAGGCCAACCTTGGGTCACAATTTTTGGTTTATATTATAGAAGCCAAAGTCCTTGCAAAGAAAGGGTATCTTTTTTACCATTCGCTGTTTACCAATTTACCCTATGTATTTTACTCAATGTTTTTCTTTCTGTCAGGAATAAGACAAAAGTGGCAAACACATGGTTTCTGTTATGTGATCATGCGTAGCAAACATCGAAAGGAGGATCTACGTACTAAGAATGTGTGACCAGAGGATAAAAGGACTTTTGTTTCTGGCAATATGGATTGCTTACCCATGGATAACTTATTTTGTGAAACAAATACACTTCTTTATCTCTTTAAATCTCTTAAAATCCTACTATAGTAGGATTTTACGTTATCTTCAGAATATTAGATGCTGATAGATACTTTTATACCAGAAGTGAAATTTGCAAGTGACAGAACCTAAAATGTAAATTATCTGACTGAGGAGGTAAGGGACTGGATAGAGTGTACCTGATAATCCTAGGCTGAGTAATAAGTAAACCTTATTTAGAAGTGACAAAATATTTAACAAAATATTTGCTTGCTGTACCTTGGGAAACATAACGCCTTCTGTGATGAGGAGAATCTGAGTTGTGATTTATTATTCCCAGAAAACCCTTACAAAATAACAATATATTCAACCTAGAGCTAGCCATGTACTTTATATATATACACATATATCTTTCCTCATTAAAAAAAAGTTTGTTTCTCATCATAAGAAAAAATGTAATTATGTACGGTGATGTATGTTAACTAGACTTATTGTGATCATTTTGCAATATATACCAATATTAAATCATTAGTCGTACACCTGAAACTAGTTTCCAAAAGGAGATGCAGGGAAGGCTGTTTCAGTGAATATTTCCAAGACACTTCTAATAAAGAGTTTTGGTGAATTACTCAATTTTAGGAAATAACACCAATTTCCCCTGTATCTGTAAAGAAAATTTAGGAGGAGGAAACTCAGTTCCTAAAAAAAAGG
>NW_011893733.1:7648-8549 GCF_000151845.1 Pteropus vampyrus | reverse complement strand
GGAGGGGCATCGGTGCCTGGGTCAGCCCGGCTGTGTCCCCTCCTCGCTGTAGCCACCAGCCAGCCCGGCCCCTCGTCCCAGCACAGGGACCGGCCGCAGGCAACCGGGAGGGGCGGCGGCGAAGACGAGGGTTTCTCCGTTGTTCTCCCCGTCTGTCCGTCCGTCCACAGGCTGTGGGAGGCCATTGCTGGGCCCCCTCGGTCCCCGACTTTGAAGGGCGGGAGTGCGGGACCCAGGGCAGGCTCCTGGGCAGGGCTGGCGGACGTGCCCCTCGGTCAGGTGGCCCAGGCTCCCGTTTCCGGTCCCCTTTGGTTTTCCTGCTCAGAGAAAACGCCATCCACCGCCTGGTGTGGCCAGAAGCACAGAGCTGCTGGCCCCCTCAGGGTGGTCCAGATGTCTGGGGCCTGGCCAGACTCGGCCCCAGGACCCTCCACGTGAATCCCCGACTGTCCGTCCACCCTGAGCCCGGCTCACTGGCCACTGCGATCACTCAGGCCGTGCCCTGCCTGGGCTCTCCAGGCATAGACACTGTCCTTGCCGAGCCGGTGATCACTGAGGGGCCCAGCAGGTGACTTCGGTGTGGGGTGAGGGTCCTAGGCCAGCCACTGGAGGGCGGCCCTGGGGAGGGGCACGCAGGCTGTGTCGTGCATGTCGCGAGGGTAAAGCTCGTCTTGCCATCACCGGTGAAAGCCGCCGAGCATGGAGACGTGGGCCCTGTGCTGTCCCATGGCCTTCGGTTACGAGTCTGCGTGTCCGGCTCCTCCTGGCCGGCTCACGGTCATCCTGGGTTCGCGGGAACCTGAGAGCCTGCCTGTCGCTTGGGCGTGCTGGGGATACCCTGCCCGGCGTGCTCTGTCACGGAGCCCCGTCCCGCACGGGGACGCCAGTGCAGCTGGTGCCC
>NW_011893733.1:4956-5819 GCF_000151845.1 Pteropus vampyrus | reverse complement strand
GCCGAGCCACCCGATCTGAGGGCAGCGTCTCTGGCGCTCACAGGACGGGCGGAGCTGAGCGCCGCGTGCGCTGACGCCAGGCGGGGACACGTGCCAGGGGCACCGGGCTCGATGCGGCTCCTCACACCCGTGCTCGGCCACGTCACGTCTGGCCACGGACGGGACACCGGGGGTGGCGGCGTGCCCTCTGCCCTCACCGTTTGTCAGACGGTGCTGCTTGGGTTTTCCCCAGATCACGGTGTGTCTGGGGGACGGTGATGTGTCGACACACTCCGGGACAGCACCCAGGACAGGGGCCAGGGACTCTGCACATCCTGCTCTGCACTCGGGGACGTCAGGGCAGTGGGCCCGGTGTCGACATGTCGGGTGACATGGTCGGCACAGTCCGGAGGGCGTGCGCTGCGGGGTCAGTTCCCATCCTGCACACGTGCTTCGGGGTCCGGATGTGGGGCGAAGGTTCGTGGTCATCGTCCAGGGCCAGCCCACTCGAAGTGGCCGCCGCGGCTGGGGCGCCAGGGACCCGGGCGTTCGTGCCCAGAAGAGCCAGCGTGAAGCCAAACCGCGGTGTGAGGCCAGCGCCCTGTGTGCGCCTCTGTCAGGAGAGTCACTCGAAACTGAAACAAGGCCCAAAGTCTGCGGCTCGTCTTTCCCACACTACTCACCGGTCCTGGGGTCGGTGTTGCCGCCTCCGGGGTGGCCTCCCGCGGGCCACTGGGGTCTCTTCCAGGCCGGTCGTGATGCCCGCTGCTCCTTCCGGCCATGTCCGTTTACACTCCGCCAGGCTGTGGCTGCCCTTCTGGGCTGCACCTCAGCGGCTGGAAGTGTGGGAATGAGAGCGGCCAGGGCCCGTCTGTCCGTAACCA
>NW_011893733.1:0-1345 GCF_000151845.1 Pteropus vampyrus | reverse complement strand
GTTTATCAGGAAAACGTCCCTGTGGGAGGTGCTCACGTGCTCGTGGACTGCGGGTGAGGTGAGAGCCATCAGGTGAGCTGGAAGCCACCGGGTGAGACGAGACCGTCGGGTGAGGGGCGGCAGGCCTGGAGCTGCAGTGGAAGCCTGATCGCCGCTTCCACCACGAGCCCCTGACTTGGGGGGGGGAACACTGGCCGAGGACAGCGCTCCTGCTCCACGTCCACTTCCTTCCAGTCTGCGTGGACTGCGGGGGTGTGGGTGACCCGAGCCGGCCAGTTTCCATCACAGCCCTGCTCTCGCTGTCTGGGCGTGTGAGGGCCGGAGCACCCAGCCGGCCTTGGCCACGGCGACACACTGACAGGCTCCGAGTCACGCACGGTTGCAGTCAATTCAGAAACTGGGTGTCTTGGCCCAGAAGACACCAGGACCCTGAGGGGCCCTGAGCCTCCTGCCTGCCCTCGAGGGCGCCTCCTGTCGGGCGGGCGAGCAGGGTCAGGGGTTCTGGGCTCCGGGCTGCATGGCGTGTCCTCCCGGGAAGAGAGTGGTCTCGCGCCCAGCCCCAAGCTTTTCGTGGGCTCTCCCCACACAGGTGACCTCTCGGCAGGTGGCTGAGGCGTTCGTTGGCTTTGGTGGGAGGCCCTGGCTGCGGAGCGAAAGCTCCCCAGGGCCTTGCTGAAACCCTGTCGCACCGTTTCAGACGGACGTGATGCACCAGAACATCTACGACTACATCCACGTGGACGACCGCCAGCACTTCCGCCGGCAGCTGCACTGGGCCATGGACCCGCCGCAGGCCGTGGGTGGGCAGCCCCTGCGCCCAGACACAGGTGGGCCTCCCAGCGGGTGCCCCTCAGATGAGCACGGCTCCTGGGGACGCCCGCCCAGCTGTCCGTCCCCCCCCCCCCCCGCCCTCCTCCCTGCCTCTCCCCGCCTCCTGTCAGCTCCCCGTGGCCGGCCAAGTGGGTGGCAGCTCCCGCCACCTCTGTGTCCCCCTCAAGGCGTCTTTCTGGAAATCCCTGTGCACTCACTCGGTTTGCCTGAGAAGCCCTGGCTGCCATCCGCTCAGAAGGGCTGCCCTTGGGTGCGAGACTCCTCAAAGCCCCCAGATGGCGGCCTCGCCCTTCAGACAGAGCAGGCAGGAGGTCAGGGACTGCTCAGGGCTAGGATGCGGCCTTTGCACGTGTGACCCCAGCAGCTGTCCCCAACACAGTCTCACGTGACAGTGTGGTTGCACCGTGAAGCTGAGCGACAGGCACGGACCTCGGTGCCATTCATGAAGCACCGGCCGGACCCCGCGCTGTCGTGGGTGTGGCCTCGCGGAGCACACTGTCACAGCGCTGTCCAT
>NW_011893732.1:7937-8750 GCF_000151845.1 Pteropus vampyrus | reverse complement strand
CCCGCCGCAGACGCCCGAGCGAGTCCAGATGAGACCGGAAGCCCGGCCTGGATCAGCAGGACCACCCGGCCGACCCAGAGACCTGTGAGGACGGCGACGCTGCTGCCATCGGCCACGGGTCTGGGCGCCTCGTCACTCGGCAGCAGCTAAGTAGCCGCTGCAGCCGCCGTGGGAGAAGCGCACTCACCGGTCACGAGACCCGCAGCACGACACGCGGCCTCCACCCCAAAGACGGCGCTCGGCTAGCGACTCTCTGCATCTAATTAAAGTGAGGACTAGCCCCACCGCCCTCGTAGCCGGTGGCTCCCGAGGATGCTCCACGGCCGAGCCCACACTTGTGACGTCGCCGGCGCCACCCCCACGGGGACTCTGAAGCTCGGCAACGCAGAGCGCGCAACCTGCCCAAGGTCACACAGCCACAGGTGGTGACATTGGGACGTGGGCTCCCATCCGCCAGTGCTGCAGCCGGTGCTCGGGGACGAGGGGGGGCGAGCCTGCTAGGACCGTACCTCCCAACACCTGGTACACCGAGCCCATGGCAGGCCCCCCCCCGCCTCCCGCTGACAGGACCGCTGAGCGCCGCGGCTGGAGTGGGTGGCCTCGTCACCCCTTCCCTGAGAGATGGAAACCTTTCCAAGCTAATGGTCCTGGAAGAAGCCACTGTTCCAAACGCTCGAGGGGCATGGTTAGTGTTCTGTAAAACCGTGACGTCTACATGATTCCGCGGCGGGGGACAGCTCGTGAGACGCACCCCGACACCTTCCCACCGGTGGGATCACCCATCAAAACCCAAACGAGACCCGCACGTCCTCG
>NW_011893732.1:3846-4802 GCF_000151845.1 Pteropus vampyrus | reverse complement strand
GGGCCCCCGGCCCAGCAGCCGGCACCGAGCAGGAGGCGCCTCGACGCTGCCCCCACCCCCCAGACAGAGAAGCTGGGGCCAGGACCACCACCTCATTTGTGGGGCCCCCTGGACGATGGAAATGAAGGACTGAAATGTCAAGACCGTGAGGACGGAGCGTGCCAAGCGCAGGGCCCTCTGGGCCGGAGGCCTGCGGTCCGGCCGCGGCCAGAATCCTCCGACGGCCTCTAGGCCCTGGTCAGCCCCACAGCCTGCCCTGTCCCCTCCTCTGCGGGCTTTCTGCTCAGCGTCCCCAGCTGCACAAGCACGCCGGTGGCCTCCGTGCCCTGGCCCTCGCTGCTCCCAGCCCCTCCTGCGAAGTCCCCCGCCTCCTCCTTGACTCTGCTGGAATGCCACCCGCAGCCCCGCGCACTCCCAGACTCCTCGCTGGCTGATCTTTCTGCAGTCTCGTCACCGGGGATTTGATGCTGCCCTCGCCCCCCTGCACCCGGCAGGGCGTGAGCTCCCGAGGTGGGGCTTGGGGGCCTCTCTGCTCAATGGCGGGTCCCCAGCACCGCGAGCCGGGCCCGGCACGCCAGCCCACAGGGAACACTGACCGATGGAGTCGCTGCCCCCTCGGTCTCCTCTCTGTCACCGTAGCTGGTGGCGTCCACCTGGGCCGACAGGACCATCCGGGGTCGCGGCCAGAGCAGGGCCGACAGGGAGGGCAGCCACCACCCACTGAGATGCCCGCTCCAAGCCCAGCCAGCGAGGTCTTAGCCCCGGGGAGGGGCTCTCGGGGGAGGTCCGTGTCGGGGGGCAGAGCCAAGGGGGGCGGTCTCCGGGGGGAAGGACCCCTGCGCCCCAGTGCCTGGGGGAGCGGCTGGCGTGACACACGTTCCCTGGACACACAGTGGTCACAGCAAACCAGAAGCAGACGCGCGGGCCTGTGTGAGGGACTGCGGCTCGGTGCCCCC
>NW_011893732.1:0-431 GCF_000151845.1 Pteropus vampyrus | reverse complement strand
ACGCCCGCCACAGCTGGCCCCGATTTGGCGCCGTCAGCAGCAAACGCTATTTTCGTGGCTAATTTATTGAGGACGCCATGGTTTTGAGGCGACGTCAGGAACACAAAAAGGGGTACATTTATTGATATGTTTAAAATACAGGTTTTCCGCGCGACGCCTCAGCCCTCGAAAACAAAGTCGAGAGACAGACAGATACAATTATGTGCCGACCGGCTCCCCGAGCCCGCCCGACGGGAACGCCCGCCCGCGGCTGCCGGCGCCGCGCAGATCTGCTTAGGACAGCAACAAGTCCTTTGTTCTGCTGACAACAGTTATTACAATTAATTCATTTCGTGATGGGCACTTGCACTGAGTGACAAGGTGTTATTTTACCCCCGTAAAAGTTAAAGCGCTAATACCTACGTGTGCGGAGACAGCGCGGCTCACTGTCA
>NW_011893731.1:7868-8218 GCF_000151845.1 Pteropus vampyrus | reverse complement strand
GCGGAATGTGCTTTAAAAAGTCAGAGAGACAAATATAAACTGTGTATCACATTTCAGTTCACTGTTACTTATTGATGAGATATTCTAGAATTTTCTTCAAGTCTTCGATGTAAATATTTCCTTCTCATTTTAGTTAGGGTAATTGAGACTGTGGTAGAGTAAATAGGGCATTTAAGATTAGCCAGCACATTACTGTCAAAAAATGAAATAAATTGGAAGCTAATTTTCAGGTACAAGAGTGATTTGAGATACTTAACCATTTGGGGTGAGTGAAGTTTTGGATTCTAGTTTGAAATACTCAGGCTTTGCATCTTTTGTACTTGTTTATGGGTGAAATATAAATTTAAGAG
>NW_011893731.1:3854-6328 GCF_000151845.1 Pteropus vampyrus | reverse complement strand
AAAAAAACACATTTCCAAAGTCAACTGGCAATTTGGGATGTATATATAAATTAGATTACACTGAAAATGCCTACCCCATATCTTGAGATTGGGAAGCTGCAAGTGAGGTGGGGGACAACTTTTTGTTTTGCATTCTGCTGCTAGCAAATAGAGACAGAGATGGCATTCCTTGAGGGCTCAGCTGATAATTCAAAAGCACTTGAGGTGGAGGCATCAGCAGCAGTTTCCTGATGCCTGGATCGGAGCTCCAGTGGTATGTTCTTAAACTTCACAGTACAGATGGCCTTCATTCGATTATTCACTTTTCTGATTATGGCAAAGGTAGCAGCAACCCTGCAGGCCTATTTGGCAGAGTGATTTTAGAAATCACTGCTGGAGGATCATCTCTCAGCCTGGTTCTCCTGCCTCTCCATCTACTTTGTACTAAGTCATCTGTGTCAAATGCCTTTTGCTTTAAATAGCTAGAGTGATCTCTATTTCCTATAACGGAACCACTGACTGATACAAATAGTATTTAAGACTTGGCTCCTCTTTATAGTTTCTAAAATTTGATATATAGATTGCCTCTCCGTTGAATTGTACACTTGAAACACTGGATTTCATTAACCAATATCACCATAATAATAAAAAAAATAGAAAAAAAAATTGATATATAGAAATGTTTAACATAATGTGATTAATTATATTACTTAGATTGTTTTTTCTTTTACCTACTTCCTTTTAAAAGATAAGAGTGTTGTATTAGTCTTCAGCACTTTTGGTTTTGTTTTTTTTTTTCTCCTTGATTTATAATGTTTTTTTCTGTCATCGATTTTGAAGTTCAACTTTCTTTGTAAAAATTTATTTTGTTAAAACTTCATTGTGTTTGGTATCTTTCACCGACTAAAAAATGTCCACTTTGTTCAGTTCAGCGTTTTTCTTTTTTTCTTGAATTATTTCTCATCTGATACCAATAATGAGACCTGAAGTGTCATTTTGATTGCATTTATCTGATATCTGTTCCTTTTTTATGTTTAACCTTGGTAACTACTTCGATTTTATACATACATAGATCCATTTACAATGAAGAATTGGTTGGTTATCCGAAGTAAAATGATAATGCACAAATAGTTAAAAGCACAGTTAAAGCAGGAATTGAGAATGAGTTCAACTTACATCTAGTTCAACTATTTCTCAACCTTAGTAACATCAATCTAATGAAACACAGATTAATTTAAATGATTTTTCAAAGGTAATCTGTAACTTTTGTCTTATGCAATGACATGAAACCTAACTCGGCCTTGATACACAAAGACACAATTCCACTCTTTATACTAACATGGCTCTAGATGCTGGCCACACATAGTAAGTAAAAAATAATCATGGCCCATGACAGGTAACCTTCCACACAGATAACAACTTTTCATATCAATGCTGCTTCATAACACTAACTTTATGAAGACATTTTAGGCAACAATTAAGGATATATATTTCATTTGTAAAGCAATGGTTTATGTGATCCTGATGCAAATAACCCAAATGAACTGACAATTGTATAAACATAAAATACCTACAAGGCTAAGTTTGCACATGTGTAGGGAATGACAGTTACGAAACAACTCAGGCCTCTGCCTTCGGGGAGCAAGATTCTTTTGACATCAATTTAAGGCCCTGCATCTCAATTTCAATAATGAACATGATAAAACATAGTCAAGAAAATATTCGAATACATTGAGGAGTTGTTTAATTAATGGCAAACAGTTCATTTCATAAAATCAGTCATTTATAAAGAATGTTTTATTTTTATTACAAATTCTTAGGAATGAGGACCTCTTTCAGGAATTTTTAAAGACATATGTCTGAACTAAAAAAACACACAAGTACAAACGTAGAAGTGGCACAGGTAAGCAGCTCTTAACAGAATGTTGCCTTAACACACCAGAAGTCAGCTTCCGTTTGCCATGTTTCCATTACAATTACTATCTTTGATAGTTCATTTTGAAATGACTCGTGTAAGGTCTTCTGCTACTGTTGTGTAATATAAGGCAGAAGAGAAGTGAAAGGAATATGGAAAAGGAAGTCAGATCATGTTAGTTTTCTATTGCTGCATAACAAATTACCATAAATTTAATGCCATAAAACAACATCCACTTATTGTCTCCCAGTATCTGTAGGTCAGAAGTCTAGGCACATTGTAGCTGGGTTCTCTGCTCAAGGTTTAACATGGATGCAAACAAGATATTGGCTAGGCTATGTTGCCATCTGGGGCTCAGGATCTTTTTCTAAGCTCATTCAGGTAGTTGGCAGAATTCAGTTTCTTGCAGCTGAAGGACTGAGGTCCTTAGGGACTGCTCTCAGCTTCCAGTGGTAACCCTCAGGTTCCAGCCATGTGGCCCTCTCACCATACAACAGCTTTTTTAAAGCCAGCCAGAGACTCTCCCTCCAGTCTCTTTTACAGCAGAGTCTTACACAGCACAACTTAACTGAAGGATTGA
>NW_011893731.1:0-2653 GCF_000151845.1 Pteropus vampyrus | reverse complement strand
CAAAACTTTCACTAGAAAGTTTATAGAGCAAAATGTCAAATCTATATGTATAATATGGTATGCTATACTTCAGTTTCCATAGCAACTTTCTTGACAGATGTTAACAGGGAAATTGCTGTGAAATATAAAATAGCAAAAACCAAAGTTATGCATATTTTCAATTAAATGATTAGCTTACTACACACAAAATTGCAGAAGCTAAATCACATGATATTACTGAACTGAACACAGAAAAGATTGTGAAGAATTTGAGAGGTTTATAATATAGCATTAACAAGATCTATATTTGGGAAAAATTGTTCATATAGCCAATTACATAGTTCTTGAAAAGGGTTCTAATAACCAGGACAAGGAATTTTGATGAAAAAACAATTTCTTTCTGTGAGCAGAGTTTTATGTATGTTGTAATTGTAATCCTGTAAATATTTTTCCTATGAGCATAGCATATCATTGTTTGTAACTGTTACACTGAAAATCAGCCTGATGCCTTTTTTAAAAAATTAATTGGGCTTCTTTTGCTATCACAAGACCAAAACTCAATTTAAAATCACTTTATTAAAAATTTTTTTTTTTCTCAACTAGAAAATCCAAAGATGCAACTGTCTTCAGGCTTCTCTTTCAATCTCTCATGAGCATTCATCTTTATTATTCTACATATATCACTCTATCAAGGCCATAGTTGACCTTCACATTGTAAACCAATAATCAAATTTTAGGCTTTATTTTATGTCACCCATCAGCACATTTGTCATGATGGATCATTCACTCTAGCTTAAAACATTTTCTTTGCTTGTCTGCCTAGATACCAGGCAGCAAATGATTTTTGTTTTGTCTTTCAAAATATTCAGCTTAAATATTCAGATTATCTTTGTCCAAATACTCTAGATATTTTCTATGTCATTCAGAATAATATAATTAGCCTACAAGCCCTCCAACAGTCTGTCATCTTCTCTTTCTATCTCCACTATCTCCTTTCACTCATTCTGCTCCAACCATATAGGACACCTTGCTCCATCTCAGGGCTATAGATGTTGCTGTTTACTCTGCCAAGATCTCTTCCCTAGGCATCTAAATGACTTCCTTCCTCACTTCTTTGTAATTTCTGCTCTAATTTCTCCTTTGCAGTATTGCTTTCCTTGGTCATCTTTAAAAAAAAAAAAAAACTCTTCCACTCTTTTATATTTTTCTATGTTCTTACAACCACTTGACTTTGTATATATGTATGTATGTATGTACGTATGTATGTATGTATGTATTAGTGTCCGTCTCTTTTTTTCTTAAGAGCAGGAAATGTTTCTGTCGTGTTCATTTCTGTATCATTAGAGCTCAGAAGAGTGTCTAGAGTAATGTAGGTGCCCAATAAATACTTTTTGAATAAATGAACAATTCAATTCAGGAGTTTAGACAGTATCACCCAGGCCCTTTCTCTGTCTCTACCTTTCAGCAACTCATTTTTACTTAGCCTCATGTCAGATTCATGTCAATGAATGCAGATTCAGGTCAATCCAAGTGTTCAGCAAGGTGTCCACCAGCAGCCCAAGACTCACATTCTCTGAGATAATCCATCTTAGTGTAAGCAGTTTTTTGTTTTTGTTTTTCCTGGTAAGCAGACATGATAGCAGAAATACTGTTCTATTAGGACCACATGCCTCTTCTGGACCAATCATTAAGTACAGTACTCTGTTTCATTCAGTCCAGGTTGTGGGACTCTCTAGGAGAAGAATAAAATTATAGCACTGATATTAATATTTCCTCCAGGACCACAAGAGTGGGGTAAGAACGGTTTCTTCAAGGAAGAGATTCTGGCAAAACAAATAGCATGTCTCCTACTCTTCAGATTATTCAAGAAATATTTAACATTGATTACCAATATGAAGGATACTAATGTGGTGATTCAAACATGTTAGTTTCTTGACAAAAGGCAAATAGCAACTCTTTTGTTGCCTAGCAATATATTCTTGTCAAGAATGCCTTAGGATATTTTTGCCTTGCCACTGCCTCTACATCATAACTTCTCTGTATTTCATTTTCCCTTCAATCCCAGCTCACGAGAACATTGTGAGAATAAATATAATGAAGAAAATAGTTTATTGTAATAAGGGTACAACTAGCCTGAGAATATGCCCTCAATTCAGATTTTTCAATTTCTCCAGTGTATCTCCAAACATGTAGGAAAGAATTGGTGCTGTCTCTAAACTTAAGCAAAACTGAGTTCATTCCAAACTCTGCCACTAACTAGCTGTGTGACTCAGGGATGTTGCTTAACCCCTCTAGGATGAGCTTCCTCCCCAGTAAATGAAAGCTAATGGTAGTGCCTAAATCAAAAGGTCAAAATGAGAATTAAATATTATCGTGTTTATAAAGCACATTCTTTGCCACTGTATGTACTCAAGATTAAGTTACTATCATACTCCAAATTCCAATTGTCCATAGAAAAGTTTACCTGTACCTTTTGGAGTTTTTTGCTAAAATCTCCATTATGTGTTCTATTTTTGTTTTTATGTTTTTTACTGGAATAATATTTATTCTAATATCTACAATTTAAAATTCTTCTAACCTTTCAAGATTCTCGTTGAATACCATTTCTCAGTGAGAATACTCAGTCTTCCTAAACAGAATTAATCTTTCCTTCCACTGCCTTCCACAATATTTC
>NW_011893730.1:7814-10167 GCF_000151845.1 Pteropus vampyrus | reverse complement strand
CTTGACAGGATTTAGTAACGGATTGGGGGAGCAGACTTGAACGAGAAGAAGGGGTCTAGAACCTTCATATTACAGCATGGATGATTAATTACTTGAGATGTGGAATTCAGGAAGAAATGACCTTTGGAGCTTCACTGTGAGGATTGGTGGGGAAAGAAGTTAGTACATAAAGGTGTAGACACATTGAATTAAAGATGCACATTAAATATCTAGATGGAGGTGTACTCTGAATAATTGAATATAAAGAGCTGGAGCTCAGGAGAGAGATATAAGCTGGAATATAGATTTTATATCTGTTATATGAAATAATTATTAAATATTTGATATAAATTTCAGCAAGGAGTCACTAGGTAATATAATAGTAATTGGATTATGTCAACCAAGAGTAAAAAGAGAAGGCTGCTAAAGATGGGTATCTTAGTGAAAAATAGCATGCAATGGCTCTCTTTTTGTTCCCTTGTCTTCTCATAGGATAGGATATTTAGTATCAAGTATTCCCTTCCAAGGTATTATATAGCACATGGAGGGTTTATGCACAATTGGGACATTCCATATACCATCTTTTTCTGAATTATGGTAAACAATATGTGTACCTTTTGCACCTAAAGTCCACATTGTAGACAGTAAATTATTCATGCAACTGAATGTGTGAGTTATCAGGGAGCAGCATCATACCAATAAATCAAGAGTGACATCTGCATAGTGATTTATAGCCTTGAGTAAAATTAACGAGCTCTCCCAGGGTGAGGTTTCTTGGAAAACCATTTTCAAATGAGTTAGAAGATCCCCTGGGGAAGTCAGAGGGCTGTTGTTGAAAAGTCTACGGATAAAAAGGCTTTATGTCACTCCTTGATGATTTGGGCTCTTTTCATACTACCATCACTATAATCACAGTACTGTCAGTAATTACAAAAGCAAAAATTGTACAGTAGAGAAAAATAAGAAGATAGAAAAAGGAAAGTAGCCAAATAAAAATTGGAAAAAAATAAAATTAAAACTAATTTTTCAGAGTAAAATTCAAGAAAAAATTAAGATAATTTTAAACAAATAAACAAATAGAAAATAAAATATATAAAGTTAAAAGTTAAAATAGTGAAATTTAAAATAAGGATTATAAAAAAGATGCATATTCAAAAATATGAAATATGAAAATTCTTAAATCCTCAGGCAAAATATTAACATGAGCACATGAAATTAATACCAAGTAATTATAAAGTATAAAATATATTTAAAATTAGGAAAATACAAAATTTACTTTAAAAATCCTAATTGATAAAATAAACACTAAATATATTGAGGGTAATTCAAGGTAAGTTAATGAAATATATTTGAATGGGAGTTTGACAGGGTAGAAATGAAAAAAATCAAAGATAAGCAGGGCAGAGATTGGAATTCTTACTAATATCTTCTGGGTATCTTATTTCTAAGGTACAGTCAGCCTCCTTGGACTAACCTGGTCTAATTATCCTAAAAAGGGGCCTGCAGGCATTTGATCTTTCTTTTACTATAGCCCTCTAGTCAGAGAGACATGAGGACCCCCATGACCTATTAAGACCCAGATATTAATGAGAGCAGTGCTCTCAGAAATCCTGACAATCTCAGAAATTCAGAGAAGCAGGAGATATACTCAAGCATGTAATAAGTCATGTTGGTGTATAGTAAGAATAAACAGAATTATATTTGTGGGAAAGAAAAATTAAAACATAAAGAATAAAAAAATGAAAACTTGGCAAATAGTCTTGATATAGCTTATGGTAGAAAATTCCTGTTTGTATACTATATATTTATTAAAGAATTACTTCTAGAATAATTTCCCCACGGAAATTATGAGCAGAAAAGAATGGCACATTTGTAATTTCAGCTCTTAGCTCATCTTTTTGCCATGAGTTAATAAATCGTAGGAGTATAAGGTAGAGTGAAACAGAGTTCTGATTTTATAGGGTTTAGGGTTTGAATCAATTCTGCTCCTTACTGTTTACAAGATGTTTCCTTAATATCTCAGATCCCATAAGCTTTAATGAGTAAATAAGAATAGACTGCAACTTGTAGGAGTATTTGAAGATTTAAAATAATGTATACAAAACATCCTGCACGGTGTATGGCAGAGAGTAAATAATACCTCTCATTTTTGTTGTTATACTTATAGCTAGCTACTGAGAAAGTAGTGCTCTGAATCAGCATTAATCTTCAATCATAAACTAACATGATCACTAGCAAGGTTTTGTGGCTTGCCACAAGCAAGGCAATTGACTTCATTAATTAATGTCAAAAAATGAATGCTGCTACTTTTTAAAAAATTTCAGTGACTTTCACTTCAGATTATATTGTAGTCATTGTACAATAATGTACATAT
>NW_011893730.1:5137-7404 GCF_000151845.1 Pteropus vampyrus | reverse complement strand
GGAAATTATGAGCAGAAAAGAATGGCACATTTGTAATTTCAGCTCTTAGCTCATCTTTTTGCCATGAGTTAATAAATCGTAGGAGTATAAGGTAGAGTGAAACAGAGTTCTGATTTTATAGGGTTTAGGGTTTGAATCAATTCTGCTCCTTACTGTTTACAAGATGTTTCCTTAATATCTCAGATCCCATAAGCTTTAATGAGTAAATAAGAATAGACTGCAACTTGTAGGAGTATTTGAAGATTTAAAATAATGTATACAAAACATCCTGCACGGTGTATGGCAGAGAGTAAATAATACCTCTCATTTTTGTTGTTATACTTATAGCTAGCTACTGAGAAAGTAGTGCTCTGAATCAGCATTAATCTTCAATCATAAACTAACATGATCACTAGCAAGGTTTTGTGGCTTGCCACAAGCAAGGCAATTGACTTCATTAATTAATGTCAAAAAATGAATGCTGCTACTTTTTAAAAAATTTCAGTGACTTTCACTTCAGATTATATTGTAGTCATTGTACAATAATGTACATATCTGATATTTGCAGTAAATTTCTGTGCTGACTAATTCATTTATCCAAGTGTCTTTCATATTCGTGTATTCTTATTCAGCAACTAGTGTTGTTAGAATTAATTGGTCAGATGACCATTTATGTAAAAATAAGGGAACATGTATAGTCAGACATGACAGGTTACAGCACATGCGGAACTTAGTTATTTACTACAATAGCTTTTGGCTCTAAGGTAAGAAAAGTTGTTTTAAGTATTATTGATTTTTACCTGGAAAATGTGTTCTATTGATTTTTTCCATCTAGACCCTTAACTATGGCTTTTAATACACTATTCTTGTCTATAATAACAACCAATGGAAAGACGAGAACAGAAAATGTCACAAGTAAGAAAAGGGTAAAACGGGGCTCTAAGAAATATTACTAATAGGTCTGCATCTGACACATGTAATAGTATTTCAAAGTACTACTTAATTCTGAAATGAGAAAATGGGTTCTCAGTTTTTCTGAGTGAAACCAGAATTTAAAAATAACCAACTTAATTTGTTGTTTCAAAACTTCTATGATTTGGGGCAAATAATTCCTCGGTTTCTGCCAAAAAGGAAGTTCAAAGTATTTGGAGGGGTTGTTTGAGTGTTGGATTTTTTTAAATCAGGCTTTGTTTCTCACAGCTGTTATTAGTTGGTTCTATTTTATTACCTTTTGGGATTTGGCATTCAAGCTGTGGAAATGTATTTATTCAGTCAGTGTAAAAAACAAACAACAGCAAAACTACTGGAATTATGAAGAGCATTGTCTATGATGACATTTTACAGTCAGTACTCATTGTGCTTCAAAGACACTACTTCTACACAGCTACCCAGTAGCAGCCTCTGTAGATAATATCTTTATTTTCCTTTTACTTCTCTCCATGCATCTTTCCTACTTTTCTCTCTTCTCTCTCTCCCTTTTCTTTCTTCCTTCTCCCTCACTCTCTCCTCTCTTCTTTCCCTTTCTTCCTCCCTCTTTTCCAAACCCGTTAAAAGCTCAAAAAAATAATAATTTAACTTAAATGTGCAATATTTGCACAAAGTTTGTTTGTTTGTTTTTTCCAGGAAACAGAGCTTATTATTTTATTTGTACCAGATTTTCAGCTAAATAGGATGAAATTGTAAAGAAGACAGTTTTGTCAACATGCTAATAGATACTATGCAAATCTTTATCTCAACAGTTTATCATTTTAGTTTATGTGCACTGAAAAGATCACTTCTTAAACAAATTCACTTAAGTGTTCTGGGAATTTTCAGATTCATTCAGAATCTTTTAGTTATGAGTGCTACATTGATACTTTTTTCTGGCTTCATAGGGCAATTTGATTCCCAGACACTGATTACTTCCTGAAAGAAAAAAAAAGGTTAAAAGAAAAAAAAAAGTACCAAATAAATGGACAAGTTATTAACTTGTAGAACTTTAATCGTTCAAAATATTTAAAAGGTAATTATATGGTTTAAGGGATCCCACAAAATATATTCTTATTTAAAAATCCCAAGTTTCTGCTTTGACACTTTAGTTAACTAAACAATAACACTCATACAAACTAATTTATTTGGTAAAACTAGACACATTATTTATGTATTGTTGACCATTTAAAGTATTCTAATAGTTTATCAAATTTATTAGTGTCCTTCATTTATATAAGCTTGATTTTTCTGTTTAGAATCATGGTGGGGAGAGGTAATAGAGTGTCAAACAAGAGTGATGTTCAAGGAACTGATCATTT
>NW_011893730.1:0-2863 GCF_000151845.1 Pteropus vampyrus | reverse complement strand
GGATAGGAACAGATAAAATATTTACATAAAACACACACTTTATCTTCATTATAACCTACTGGGTATTTGTTTCTTCTTCTGTCCTTAGGCGAAAGAACTTAAAAGACTTAAAATAACATAAAACATTTGCTGTGCTTTTAAGATTGTGCTGCAAATATACACTACAGTTAGATCTTGAATGCAGGTTTTGAATGCTAGTCCAAGTCTCTCCCCACAACACAAAAAATGACCTGTACTAAATTATACCACAGCATAATCTGATGATGACATTTTTTTCTGGAACCATTGGGGAATATGCCAATTGAATTTTCCAAAAGTGAAAATTCTCTTTTCGATCCGAAGGAAACACTTATTTTAATCATTTTTGATAGAAATCTTCTGGAGGACTAATAACACTTCCTGCCTTCTTAAAAAGAGGTCACTACAGAGAATTTATTCTTCTCTTGTTGATTCATAGCCTCCATCTTGAACATTCATTACCATACCCTGTGGTGTTGACTTGCCCATCAAGCTGTCAGCTGTCATCATCTGCCATCATTTGCTTCAATCTAACAGCCTTCTGCTCTGATTCCTTTTAATGACTCTGGGTTGAGGAGTCAGAGGACCAAAGCTTTTAAAGACTGTACGCAAAGACTCTCAGTTTTCTCAACTGTAAAATGAGGTTGCTATGAAAGACCAATGGTTCTCAACACTGACTGCATATTTGAATCACTCGGGTACATTTTTTTACAAATATTGGTGCTTAGGTTCTGCTCCAAGAGATTTGGGTACAATTAGTCTGACATATTTCTTCACTATGGCATTTTTTAAATGCTCCTAGTGTTGTGTCTTGTTTTTTACCCAGATTTGTGAAAGATTGCATTATAAGATCTCTAAAGCATCTTTAAATCTGAACCATCTTGTTTTCACAGTTAAAACTATCAGTACATCTCTAAACGGTGATGGATACCCAATACTCTTCAAGTGTATATATTCCTCATTTTATCATTTGAAACTGATGCATACTTAGGCAAAGGCTTCCAATTTGTCACCAAACCTACTCAGTATTTCCTCTCTAATTTTCCTAAATTCCCCTCTACTTTTCCACAGACAAATTTTTAAGTTAGGTTGCAAAACCTAAATAATGAATGTAGCAAATATGTATTTATATTGTGACCCACATATGTAATTTTATATTATTAATATTGGAACAGGTTATTATAAATATTATCTTTTCTTACTTCCTCGAATTTTTATTTCAATTGCTATGAGATGGAAAAAAAATAACACTTTATTCCAATGGAGTCATAGGAGAATATGAAAAACTGACAAGTGAACAGACAGCTGTAATGAATGTGAGAGACATATTGTAGGTTCTTATAACAGTGCAGAACTGGGTACAACTAAGCCAGACTTGGGGAAGGAGTTAGGTACAGATTCTGAGAGCAAGTGAGAAGTGGAGTTTAATCTTGAAGAATTTATCTAGGTGAAGAAGTGAGTCAGAGGAAAGACAATCGTTCCTCCCACCCTCAAGTCAGGAGAAAAATAGGTGCAAAGTTAAAAAGATATAACTAGAATACTTACAGTCCAATGTGAGTGTTGGATAGATAAAAATGGAGGAAAGTATAGAGGGCCGAGTCTTAAATAATCAACCTGAAGTTACTTTGTGGAGTAACTTATATGTATTGCCAAAGATGTTATACTTTTACTATAAAGACAATAACAAGGCATTGAAGAACTTCAAGGTGCAAATCAACACATAAATAATCTGCATTTCACATTCATGACTGAGACTTTAGAACATGATTTTACATTAGCAATATTGCCATTTATAAATTTTAAGAAAATAATGATATATCCTGATTGGAAATTGATAGAGTTATTGTAATAATCAAGAATAATCAATAAACAGTTATTATTTTAGAGAACCTGTGTAGATGGGTTTTCCATTTTTGCTCACTGAGACATGGAATACAGAAGTACAAATTAGGAAGATGAAAAAGGTATCATCCATTTTGACTTGTCAATGTCAGTGATGAGACAGCCAACTGAATGTATTCCATATGTACATATAAGGGTCCTGGATCCAAGAGAGAACAATGTGGAGCATATAGATATGAAGAAACAAAGTTTATATGTTATTTGAAACTATAGTTTCATAGAGTGAACATAGAGATTGAGATTAAAGAATAGAACTCTCAGAAACATAAATATTTAATAGCCATGTGGAGGAATAGGGACCTGTAAGGAGATGGAGAAGAAATAACTAAAAAGGTAAGAGAAAAATCAAGAAAGATTGATGTTAGGTAATCTCTAATAGGATAATGTTTCCAGATTATGTATAGTCAGAAATGTCAAATGTTTTAGAACAGTGAAATACTGTTCATGGTGACATGGTGGAGGTTAACAACCAGATTGCTGAGAGTTGAAGAATAAACAGCACATAGAGAAGTACTTTTCTTAAAAAAAAAAAAAAAGTACATACACACACATATGTACTTAAGGACAAGTTTTTAAACCAATACTTAATTACACAATTTCTTACTTGAGAAATTATATAGTCAGTCATAATGGCCCTTCTTGAATTAAAGAAAAAGATACTTTCTGCTCCCATTATTTTTTTTAAATTAATTAACTCCACCTATATCCAGATGCAGAAATTCTAATCATACCTCTTATTCTGACACCATCAATAGCCTACTGGGTATTGGACCGCAAATTCCCAAATTCTGAGTTAATACTAACTGTACCTTTCATTTTCTTTATAAAATCTCAATCGATAGCTATAGAACTTTGTATACAATGCTACTCCAAAATATTCTTGTTAGATTTACTCTTTTGTTTAGTTAGAGAATCAGAAATGAGATAATATCCACCTCATTTC
>NW_011893729.1:5152-6582 GCF_000151845.1 Pteropus vampyrus | reverse complement strand
GTGTGCCCAAAACACCAAGCTCATTCCTGTCTCAGGACCTTTGCCCTTGCTCTTCCTCTGCCTGGACCACTCTTCCCCTCTGGTGGATCAGAGGGCTCACTAGTGCTCCTCCTGCAGCTCTTGGCTTCAATGTCACCTTCATCAGGTCTCTGTCCAATCCAGGGAAACTACCTGTCTGTCTCTTACTTGACCTCTTTTACTTGTTTTGGATTTTTTTTTTTCCCCCACAGCAGTTGTCACCAGACATTGTACTCTTCCTTTATACAGTTTCTCTGTTCACTGCCTGTCCCTCCGACTCTGGAATGTACACTCCTCCAGGGAGAGGCCATTGTCCTATGCACCAGTAGACCAGCACCTTGAACTATGCCTGGTATGTTATAGGTGCTCAACAAATATTTGTCAAATGAATAAACAAATGCCAATGCTAGAGCCCTTGTGATATGCTGAATCTCTTTCTACGTCCCTAAACATTTGCAGCAAGTTCCATTATTCTCATTTCACTGAAGAGTCACTCTCTCACTTAGGGTCATGCCCCTGGCTTCAGGTGGATCTGGAATCCTACCCAGTACGGCCTGTCCAATCAGTAGGCTCTGCTAAATGGAGAGGATGAGGGTGGGGGCTCAGGGCTATCAGACCTGGGTGGGAGCGAGACTTCTGGCTGGGGGGTCGCTGTCCAGGTCCTGAACACCAGTTCTCGGTGGGGTGAAATTCCATAATCCCGCTGGCCTCACCCTCCCCGACAAGAGGAATCAGAGTCTGGGGTAGACCCGGGGCAGAGGGACAGGAAGCCAGTGACACTGGACACCTTATTTTGTCTGGGCCTCTGTGCCAGCACCTCCTGGCTTGTGAAATTCCTCTGCAGAAAATAACCTTCTTGCTATTCTGAACACTTCCTCTGGCAGGGGTGGCAAGCAGAGGCACAATGAGGACAGGCCTTAGGCACTGGGCAGGAGACCCTGGCAGCCCCACAAGCTGATGTTCCTGCTATAGGCTTGGTGCTGCTCTATGCACTTTACTAACATTAACTCATCGAATTCTTCCTACAAGGTGGGTATCACCATTATGCCCACTTTACAGGTATGGGAAACTGAGGCTCAGGGTGGGTAACTTGTCATGACCACATAGCTAGAGGGTAGGAGAAGCTGGCTCTGCTCTTCGCCACCTGTGGCCCATCCCGCCTCTACTCAACCCCTCCTCTCTTCTGCCCCAACCCATCAATTACAAAGATTCTTATAGCCTCACTGTGACATGTGGAAGGTCTCTCTACCTCTTACTCACTCTGGAACCAGCACAGGGTTTGAGTGGACAGATCCAGGTTCTACCTGATGAAGGACTACATTGGCTCCTTAGACCATTTCCTCATCAGTAAGACAGGAATCCAGATGGCCTTAACCTGGATGGGCCATTGTGGGGTCCAGAATGGGTTAGGG
>NW_011893729.1:0-4642 GCF_000151845.1 Pteropus vampyrus | reverse complement strand
GGAATCCTACCCAGTACGGCCTGTCCAATCAGTAGGCTCTGCTAAATGGAGAGGATGAGGGTGGGGGCTCAGGGCTATCAGACCTGGGTGGGAGCAAGACTTCTGGCTGGGGGGTCGCTGTCCAGGTCCTGAACACCAGTTCTCGGTGGGGTGAAATTCCATAATCCCCCTGGCCTCACCCTCCCCCACAAGAGGAATCAGAGTCTGGGGTAGACCCGGGGCAGAGGGACAGGAAGCCAGTGACACCGGACACCTTATTTTGTCTGGGCCTCTGTGCCAGCACCTCCTGGCTTGTGAAATTCCTCTGCAGAAAATAACCTTCTTGCTATTCTGAACACTTCCTCTGGCAGGGGTGGCAAACAGAGGCACAATGAGGACAGGCCTTAGGCACTGGGCAGGAGACCCTGGCAGCCCCACAAGCTGATGTTCCTGCTATAGGCTTGGTGCTGCTCTATGCACTTTACTAACATTAACTCATCGAATTCTTCCTACAAGGTGGGTATCACCATTATGCCCACTTTACAGGTATGGGAAACTGAGGCTCAGGGTGGGTAACTTGTCATGACCACATAGCTAGAGGGTAGGAGAAGCTGGCTCTGCTCTTCGCCACCTGTGGCCCATCCCGCCTCTACTCAACCCCTCCTCTCTTCTGCCCCAACCCATCAATTACAAAGATTCTTATAGCCTCACTGTGACATGTGGAAGGTCTCTCTACCTCTTACTCACTCTGGAACCAGCACAGGGTTTGAGTGGACAGATCCAGGTTCTACCTGATGAAGGACTACATTGGCTCCTTAGACCATTTCCTCATCAGTAAGACAGGAATCCAGATGGCCTTAACCTGGATGGGCCATTGTGGGGTCCAGAATGGGTTAGGGCCCGCCATCTAAATGCCATCTAAATGCAAAGTCACTAGGGGCCAGGCCTACGTCACTAGGGGCCTATGCCTCCCTGCTGAGTGGCCCCAGGCATGTAATTATTTGTCTCCATCTCAGAGAGCCACTGTGAGAATTAAATGAACATCAGACCATGACACTTAGCCTGGTACATACTTGGTACTCACTGCATTAGTTACTTTTCTCCCCTCAATTTTTCTGCAATAAGAGTAACATTATTGAATATTTACTCTGTGCCTGGCCCTGTCATAAGTAGCCATATGAACTCCTTGCATCCTCATAAAGCAGTTTTCAAAGTGGGGTCCTTGGACAAGCAGCAGCAGCAGCACCTAGGAACTTGTTGTCAGCCCAGCCCAGACCGGCTGAGTCAAAGATCCTGTGGGTGGGTATGGCAGTCTGCCTGTTAACAAACCCTCCAAGAGATTCTGATGCAGCCAAAATTTGAGAACAACTAACCACCCTGGGAGACCGGTGCTATTCTCATGCCCATTGAACAGAAGAGGAAACTGAAGCTGGGAGAGGCTGACCAGCTCCAGGTTACATGCCTGCTAAGTATCAGAGGTAGGATTCGAACCTAGGCCAACAAGCATTAAAGTCTGTCTTAGGAGCCCCTGCACTGGATTCTGATGATGCAAAGCTTGTGTAAGATGCTGGGGAATTCCAGGTCATGTCAGTGACTATGGCCCCAGAAAATGGACAGAGCACCCCCTCCACCACCGCAGCAGAATCTGAGCGCAACGGGAGGCTCCCACCCGCTCCCGGGGTCCCATAGGCACAGCCACAGCCATTTCCAAACCTTTATTGAGGCTCTGTCGGCTCCAAATAAATATAATACATTAAACCCAGAGCTAAAGGGATTGTGCACCCTGGGAGATATCCCCCACAACCCCAGCTGGGCAAAATAAGTTAGCAGGAGGCCTGCTGAAGGCCAGGCAAGCTCCCTGGCCGGGCAGGCAATGGCAGCTGGACTCGCACACACTGGTCTAAAGTGCATCTTGGTTCTGTGGTCCCTATGTCTGCATGGCCCCGGGCTGGGCCACTGGGAAGGGTGGGCAGGAGGCTCCCGGTGTTCACACCGTGCCAGCAGTGGCTACCGAGGCTCTGTGTCCATCTGTCCATTTGGAGGGACAGCGGTGTGGCCTGGCGTCCTCAGGAGAAGCTGTCATCGGGCCGTGGCTGGGAGTCGAAGGGAGGGTCTGAGATGGTGATGCCTTGATGCAGCTTCTCCAGGGAGAACTTCATCTGAGGGGAGAGGTGGGCAGGGTGCGGGATGAGCACTAGGAGGGCCGACGCCTCCCCCCATCCTGCAGTTGAGGAACTGGGGAAGGTCATGAGAGGCCACATCCCCTGCCAAGGTCACCCTGTAACAAGAGCAGAGCCACATTGTACCCAACAGGCAGCAAATGGAAGGAGCCCAGATGGCCTGGGTTCAAGTCCCAGCTCTGCTACTTACTGGGTAACCTTGGGTAAGCCCCTTATCTGTCCAGATGCTTCAGCTGAAAGCTGGGTCAGTAATATACCTACTTCATCAGATTATTTCAGGGATCTAATGATAGACCACCTGGGCACACAGGTCCTAGGTGCCCAGTGCACATTAATTATTCTTATTCCCCACTGTGTGATCCTGGGCAAGTCTGAACACCTCATACCTCAGCATCCCTGTGTGTTAGATGGGGGCCAACAAAAGCAGCCCCCTCACAGGTTGGCCATGAGAAATAAAGAAGTTGGTCATTTTAGCATTTAGAACAGTTTGGCTCAATCAGTATCTGTTAGCATTCATCTGAGAACTCACCTCTGTGCCTAATGGCAATTTCAGAAAGAGGAAACTAATAAGACTTTAACTCAGGATGGGGAGGCCCTGAGCCACGAAGCGCCAGCCTTGCCCCCACCCCCACCTCGTCCTGCACAGCCCTTCCTGGCGTGAGCTTCTCTGTCTGAGCATGATTTCTGGAGACAACAAGGCCCCTAAGGTGGGCCTCAGCCTTATGGCCTACGGTGACTGGACGTGATTTTCACTGTCACCCACAAACTTGGGCTCTGACGTCCTTGGGGGCCCAGCCATTGCCGGCTGCTCCCTGCTTCCCACACCCACTCCCCATGTTAGGCACTTACCCCAGTGTCTGACATCTGTGCTGACCCATCACATTTACTGAGCACCTGCTGTGCCTGGCACTGGGCTCACTCTGACAGCAAACACACATAAAGTGTTTACTCTGAGCTCAGCATTACTCCAGTGTGAACTTATTTAACCCTCACAATAGTCTTTCAGGTACCGCCAATCACTATTCCTTACAAGGCCCCAAGGCATGTGTACAAGGTCAGGAACCGGAATTTGAACCTGGCCTTCTGAACAGATGCTGCGCCTGAACTATAGGGGGTGTCTGGGGCAACCCCTTCTGGCGATGAGGCCTCAATATCCTTCGGAAAACCTCTCTCCCATGCTTACATGATCCCTTAGGCACCCCAAAGGGGAGAGGGGCTCAGGGACCACACCTCGCCTACCCTTGGATGCTGTGACTGGTTCAGGTGTGGGCATGTGACCCCAAGAGCCAGTGAGAGTGAATACTTTCCTTTAGATGTCAGCTTAGAGCTTCAGGTACCAACTCGGTCATCCTAGGGGAAAGTATGCCCAAAACTAAGCCAACCCTGGCGGTGGGCAGAGTCAAGAGATGGTACCAGAGGCCAATTCTTACTACTATTGAGTGGCTGGATCCAACCATGCCTTAAGTCAGATACCTCTGGACGTCTCTCCTCTAGATGAGAGTCGATAAATTCTTTCTTCCATTCTGTCAGTTTTTCCAGCAATCCTTGGAGGTGGGGACTATGAATGGCTTCCTCGTTTTATAGAGGAGGAAACTGAGGCTCAGAGGCATCTGCCACATCTTGGGGTTTGCGTGCAGGGCCCACATCCCCAGGGCCATACCTCGTCCAGGAGCTCCACGGAGGCCCGCAGGATCCGCCGCCACTTGTGCACCTCGACGCTGTGGAACTGCTTCTGCAGGGCCAGGATCTCTGCCCACTCTGCAGCCGTCTGCGGGAACTTACTGCGGGGGGTGCAGGGCCTGAGTGGAGCCCTGGCCTCCTCCAACCTGCCCAAGCTCCTAACCCCCTCAGGTTCTCACTCACCCCTTGGCCAGGGCCAGACTGTGCCAGGACTCAAAAGTGTGGGCTGTCCTCTCCAGGGACCAGAGGCGGTAAAAGAGGAGGATGTTGAGGGCGATGAGGACGATGAGGCTAGGGGCGGGGGTCAGAGGTCAAGAATTGGCATGATACTCCCACAAGCCAGGCCAAGCCACAACCACACTATGAAGTGACACCATGATTACCCCCCTCTTCAGGGAAGGAAGCTAAGACTCAGAGACGGGGAGAGACAGCCTTGGGTCACATGGTCCATAAGCAGCTCAGTCAGGGTTCCAACTCAGGCTTGTCTGATGCCCATGCCCTTAACCGCTATGCCAGACAACCTTGCTGGGAGAGCCGAGGGTGGAGTAGAGAAGGGGCTGCAGCCAGAGTGCGAGACGTGAGGTGCGGGGAAATGCACGATGCACGACCCTACCTCACACAGATCCTGAGCAGGCAGTGAAGGAGAGACAAAGAGATGAGAGCTGCCCAGCCCTCCCTAGCTACCCCCACCCCTCCTCCACCACGGCTCCCAGCAGAGCATGGCACACAGCCTCATTAGGCTGCTGCACTTGGGAAACTGAGGCTGGCCCGGAGAGGCTGAGCATATGGCCGATCTGATCCAC
>NW_011893728.1:2331-4428 GCF_000151845.1 Pteropus vampyrus | reverse complement strand
TAGCAGGTGCTGGGAGGCCACACCATCCCCTTGCCCTTCCCTGTCTGCTGTGTCCCAGGACCACTGGGCCTTGGGCCCTCGGTGCTATGTCATAGGGGAGCTATGTCAGCACGTGGCTGCCCAGGGCTCAAGTAGCCACAGGAGTGCCTGGGCCTTCCGGAGCTAAGGATGGGGCCGTGTAGTGAGTGCCAGCCTGTACTGGCACTCCCGTCCCATGTCATGTCCCCCCCGACCTCCCTCAGTTTCCATAGGGTCTCTCTCTACCCACTGGGGCCCGAGTCTGGGTCAGTCCTGGGACTTCTTCATCTCTTGGCTGAGCTGGAGATACCTTGGAGATGTAGGAAGAGAGCACTGGGCAGGGAGTCTTGGGTCCAGCTTGGAGTCTCAGCTCTGCCCCTTACCCTCCGTGGGCCCCAGTTCTCAGACTGCCCAGACAATCAGAGAGAATCGTTTTTTCCTTTTATTTATCAACACTTAAGAAGCACCATGTGCCGGGCTGTGTTCTGAGAACTTTACAGAAATTAAATCCACTAAAATAGCATTACCCCCATTTTACAGATGGGGAAACCGAGGCACAGAGAGGGCCCACGTCACATGATGGCTCACAAAGCGAGTCAGTGGACAGACCAGGATTTGAACCTGGGCCATTGGTTCACAGGCTGTCCGTCTAACCACCTTGTTGTGTCGCGTGCCCGTTCTAATCCACAGAGAGTGGTACTTGGCCAGGGCCTGGGCCAGCCTGGTCCCCTAGTCTGAGCCCCGAGGGCGGCTTGGGATCGGGTCAGATTTAAGTCCCTAGCTTACCATTTACTGAGTAAGTCACTTGGCCCAGCTGAACCTTAGTTTCCCCGTATGCTCATCAGGGTAACAGTACTTACCTGGCAGGGCTGTTGTGAGAATTTGGGCACGTAGTAGGCATTCCATGTGGGGGGTAGCTCTAATGGCACCGTGACAGGGTGAGAGGGCGGCAGTTTAAGGGATGCCCTGTGTCAGTGGAGTGAGCGTGTACCCTTGGGAACCTGTGATTCAGAGAGATTGGCACTGCCAGCCCCTCTCATCACCAGGTGTATTCATTGTGCAGCTGGATTCAGGGCCTGGAGGTGGTCAGCTGTATGTGTGTGTGTGTGTGTGTGTGTGCGCGCGCGCGCGCGCACACACATGCCAGCTCACCATAGTCCCTGGTGTCACACACACATACACATACCCGTGATGGCGAATCAACTGAGAATCCTTGCTTGTAAATCTGGGGAAAACCTTGGAGACCATCTCATTCTGTTTCTTCATTGTGCAAATGGGGACACTGAGGCCCAGAGAGGGGAAGGGATTTGTACTGGGGCCTACAGTGAGTTCAGATCATCGGAAGTTTCATTGCTGGGTAGGACCTTTTCTAAAAAATGCAGCGACAAGCCCTGCCTTCAGCAGCCCCATCCCAGTCACACGGGCTGCATCCCGGAGCATCCGTGCTCCGCACAGCACCCTTGTCCTTCCCACACTCTGCTGACCAGTTTACAGGTTGACTCGCTGGCTTGTCCACCACAGTGGAAGCCGGGAGGACAGGGACCTCATGCATCTGTTTGCAGCTGAGCCTGTGTGCCCGGCACAGAGCCTGGTGCGTGTGTAGTGGGTGCTCCGTAAGCATTTGCTGGAGAATAAGTGACGTCACCCCGCCAACTCTCGCATGGTAAAGTCTGAATTTCAGTGGGTAGGGACTTGTCCAGGGCTGAGCTGGGGATTGACTCCGGGCCTCCTGGTTTCCTGAGCCCTCTTGTTTTGTGCACGTGTGTACACATGCAACACGCACACACACATGCTTACACACACATTCACATGCATACACACACGCACACTCACACTCACATGCACGCACACGCGCACACATGCACACACGCACACACACTCACATGCATGCACACGCACACACACACGCACACGCACATGCACGCACAGTCACACACACACACTCACGCACACTATGTTGTGATCCAGAAGCTTCACTCTGATCATCGCTCACTTTTCAAGCCTAAAAGTGTTCATCTGTCCATCTTTCTGCCAAAGCTGTGACTTGGACACCTACTGGGGCACTTGTTCTGGGGCCTT
>NW_011893728.1:0-2211 GCF_000151845.1 Pteropus vampyrus | reverse complement strand
GTTGGAATTAATTAGTCCTGTTGCCAGAGCAACCAGGACCTGGACAGAGGATCCAGCCTTTTGTCTCAGCCCGCCCCCACCTGCCAGGCCCCGCCCCTGCCTCTCGTGGCCCCGCCCACCGAGGCCCTGGCCCCACCCTCTCCACCTGCAGCAGCTGGCTGTCCCTGGAGGGAGAGAGGATGGGGATGTTTGAGAACTGGGTTCCAGTCCCCACCCAGCTACTCTTGGTTTGGTGAGAACTTGGGAAAGTTCTTGAACTGCTGGGAGCCCTGCTTTGTTCAGTAGGAAGAATGGACCAATGGCTGGACCTGCCTGGGGAGGGGCACGGAGGGGCGATTTGAGACGGGTGAGAGGAAGGATGAAGTGGCCTGAACTTGAGGTACACTCAAGGTGGAGGATATAGAGGGGACCCGAGGAGAATGAACCAGCTCTAACCCCCACTTCCCATCTTTTGCATGGGCTCTGGTGGGGCTTGGCGTACTCGTCACGGGGCTGGAGGAAGCCCAGGGCAGGCCCTGACTCCCACTCAGCTCCCACCTGGTCACCGAACGTGCGGGGTGAGCCCCGTGGAGGCCGAGCACTGCCTTTCTCACCACTTGACTAACAGGCCGTTCGCTTTTCTGTGTGCGGAGGAGGTGTCTCTCGAGCTGGCATAATGGCGCAGGGGCTCAGGAGAGAAAACGGGCTGGGATGGGTGACTGGACTCTCACTGGGGGCTGCCCTTCCGTGAGCCTCAGTTTCCTCATCTGTCACCTGGGCCTAATGATGCATTCCACGAGATCAGCTTTAGAGAGGCATAAACCGGGGGCGGCAAACTCAGATACCCACAGAGGCCCGGTCACGCGAAGGTGTGCCTGTGGTCCCAGTAAGGTAATAGGGTGTGGTGGGGCCCGCGGTAAATGCCAGGGCTCAGGGTCTGTCTGGTGGCATCAAACTGGGATTTGTATCAATACTGAGCTGGCCAAGGAAACTGTTCCTCAGGCTGCATTTGGAGCTGCCAGCTTGCCCCAGAAGGCAAACTCTACAAATGGATTAACTGGGGAGTATTTAACTCTCCTTTACATAATAAGGAGGGCTAACATTTAGTGGGGGCTTGCTCTGTGCCAGGAGGAAGCTAAGCACTTTACTGGGATTATCTTGTTTGGTCCTCACACCAGCTTTGAGGCAGGGGGAGTGTGATCACAGTTCCTGCTTTGTAGATGAGGCAGTAAAACCAGAGAGGTTAAGTCAGAGCCCCGTGTCACACAGCTGTGGGCCTTCTGATCCCTTTGCTGGGGGGTTCCCGTCCGGCCTCATTGGGGCAGGGTGGAGGGAGGGAAGGGCAGACCCACTTGGCAGGGAGACACCAAAATCTGCAGATTTTCCTTTCTCACAGAGGAGGCTACGGAGGGAGGAGAAACAAAATTAAACAAATGAAGGGTGTTGCAAGGCTGAGGAAGAATAACTTATTTTTTTTATGAGCTTGTTAACATTTGTGAAGTTAAGTAAGCAGAAATTTATGCCCTTCATTTGCATGCATTAAAGGGAAGTCTGCCCGGCCCGGTGTAGTTTCGGGAAATCTCAGTGCCTCTTAGGGCAGCGGCCTCTTTCTTGGCTTACGTTAAGCAGCTCCCACCGTGGAGGGCTTCTTCGGGCTGTTTGCAGTGATTCCTTCAGATTCAGCTGCTGCTGTGTTTCCTGATGGCCCACTGTGTGCTTGGCACTAGCCTCCTGTAGCTGTGGCTCTTCTTGTGTCTGGGAGCAGCTGACCTGGATGCCGTCAGAGCAGCTGGGCCCTTAGTTCAGAGGCCGAAGGTTCTAGAAACTGTTTCCAGTCTTCCCAGGGGCCTCGGCAGGTGCAAGAGGCCCAAAGATCACCAGCTTTGCTGCCCAAGAGCTGTAGGATCTGAGGCATGATGGCTTCCGCTCTCTGGGCCTCAGTTTTCTCATCTGTAAAATGGGGACATGGGGTTGCGTCCTCATTGGCTTGTCGAGGTAGCATGCCCCCTTTGCTAGTCGGCGTGGCTCTTTGGGTTCCCTTTGTTTCCCATGGGCCTGAGAATGCCAGGACCCTTCTTCCAGTGCCTTACTAGACCCTCCTCCCCAGCCTAGGCCATTTTGTCCTGTAGCCCTGTGGCTCCCCATGTTCCTCCTGCAGTTACTGGTCTCCTGCACGACTCCCTTTGAGCTGTGAGCTTCCTCAAGGCAGTGCCACGTCTGTCCTGATCACCA
>NW_011893727.1:4909-5222 GCF_000151845.1 Pteropus vampyrus | reverse complement strand
CATCACCATCATCACCATCACCATCATCACCACCATCATCATCATCATCATCATCACCAACATCATCACCATCATCACCATCATCATCACCATCACCATCACCATCACCATCATCATCACCATCACCATCATCACCATCACCACCACCACCATCATCAGTAACTCTGATCTCATTCTATTTACACAGCAGGCCTGTCCTGGGCACCTCCCCACATGCTGGCCCACTTGGTCCTCACAGTGGCTTTAGAGACTAACACCATCATCCCTATTTCATAGATGAAAATACGGATGCACAGAGAGGATAGATGACTTG
>NW_011893727.1:2272-2973 GCF_000151845.1 Pteropus vampyrus | reverse complement strand
CGCTTGAACTGCCCCTGGAATATGTGTGAAGAACGAGGTCCACGGAAATGCAGTTCCGAGTCACAGCCTGAAATCCCAGCAGCGAGGGGATGGGAGCCACGGGTTAGAGGTGACTCGGAACCAGGGACGTGTGTGGGAGGCCGTAAGTCACACGTCGGCGAACGTCGCGGAGCCGGCCCCGAAGGGACCCCGATGACGTAGGCTACACTCACCTCCTGCAAAGCGGCCGACTTCCCTGAACGGGAAAAAACATGCAAAGAACGTCCAGGGAAGGTTAGAAAAGCGTTTGGACAGAGAAAGGAAGAGGGACAGAGACACGGGAAAGAAGCCCAGAAAAGACCTTCGTTCGTCCCACCAGCTCCTCCCTGGGGAAGGGGAAGCGACGTCCTGACGCTCGGTCCCCTCCTCGTGCCGCCTCGCGGTGACTCCGTCCCCCTTCCCAGAGGACGGGTCGTGTCTCGTGGCGCCGAAGCGCTGGCCTCAGCAGCGAGCCGAGGATTACGGCGTCGCGGTCCTCGCCGGCCTGGCGCCACCTCCGTGCAGGCTCCAGTGGTTCCTCCCAGCAGCTCAGGCCCAGTGACCACACGGTGCACAGCGAGGCCCCCAGTGGGAGGACCGGAGACGGGTCGCGGAGCTTCCGCTCTCTGGACCCCCCGACTCGGAAAGACCGACAGCAGACTCCGGAATGGCGGTCTCTCCAC
>NW_011893727.1:0-474 GCF_000151845.1 Pteropus vampyrus | reverse complement strand
TGTTGAAAGCTGGGGGGATGTGCCCGTGGCTCAGCATGCTATAAATCCTGGTGTCACCAAGCTGAGCGGGCGCCGGGCCCTCACGGGGTACAATTATTTCACTGCTGGGAGGCACGTGTCTCCACGTCCGAAACACTGTGACGTCCAGCAGGTGATGTCAGGTGTTGGTGGACTGACCCCCACTTGTGAAGGCGAGAACTCGGGGCGTGCAGCTCTGACTCTGCCTGCCCCGGGCGCCCCCACTGACACGGGTACGAACGTGAGTGGTCGCGTTTAACCGCATGTCAAGGGGCGGGGTTGGCGGCTTTATGGGGACAGGCCGTGCCTCCCCAATGAGGCCGCAGGAGGGTGAAGTGTCCCCTGCTCCCTGCGCCACTTCGAACCTTGAGTCTCGGAAGTGAAGCCAGTTTACTTGCTTCTCAGCTCCGCTGACATTCTCTCCCAGGCTTCACCAGCGAGAACTAAGATTTGACT
>NW_011893726.1:10194-10541 GCF_000151845.1 Pteropus vampyrus | reverse complement strand
TACATTAAACTAGAAATTAATAGTTCATTTTCCAAATTCTCCGCAGAGCCCTTTCCGAGTTGGAAATGGTGTTTGAATTTATGTTAGTATGTTCAAGATCCACAAAGGGCAGATTATTCGGTAACAATGTTTCCAGGAATAAACATGGCAAATGCCCCCAGTGCACTAACCTGTCCTGGTGAGAAAAATGAACCAGTCGGCAAGTCGCACAGGATCAGGGCCGTGCACCTGGTTCCCGAGGGATGCAGGCTGGGGGCCAGCACACGCACCTTCTGGAAACCCGCCACCCGAGTGTCTGGAAGTGGGGCCACGCTCGGCTGCGTCACATGGAACCTACCCCAGCGCCT
>NW_011893726.1:3550-4864 GCF_000151845.1 Pteropus vampyrus | reverse complement strand
GTCCTGGTCGTTCTGGGACCTGAGCCAAGAGTGTGCCTGGGCGCGTGAGTGGCTGGCGGGGAGACCGAATAACACCCCCTGGACCTGCTCCCGGAACTAGGAGAGATGGGTGTGTGGGGTCACGTGTAGCCGACGCACAGGAAGTACCAGCTTATTGTTGCTACTGCGGCCATTGTCCCCGAGGCGCGCATTACGAGTCACGCAGTAGCAGGTGGGGACGCTGATGAAATCCACGAGAAAACAAGCTGCACAACGTCAGGAAGCCCGTTGATCTTGAACTCATGAGCCTGGCACCTAACGAGTGCACGGTGACGCTGCCCCCGGAGCGAGTCGCATGACTGTCATCGTCCCCCCCACTCAGTGTGAGGCTGGTCCCGATGGCCTCCCCCAATCGCACGCTGTTCCTCCTGCGAGAACAGCCTGTGGAGACCTGGGGGCCACAGATGAGCAAGGCCGGGGGTGGCCCGCGCCCGCCTGGCAGCACCTGGGCTTCCTGCCTTCGCAGAGGGCTGTGGCCCCTGTCGGGACAAATCTCTTGGAAAACCATGCAAGGTGACGTGATTCGGTGGGTGGGTGGGTGGCCTTTCCCTGTTGGGGACCAATAGCCCCTATTTTATTTATGATTTTAGTCACTCGCTTGCTTGACTTGGTTTAAAAAACCCGACATCCAGTAGCCGAGCAGTGTCTCACCACGTGGGGCAGCCCTCAGACGCCGGGCGCGGCCGGCACGGCCACCGAGCAGGGCCTCCGCGGGGTCGGTGGGGACCGTCTCTGGAAACCAGAGCTGTTTTGCAAGGCTGAGTGAAAGACGCGTCTCAGGAAAGCACGGCCCCCTCAGACGTGAGCTCCCGTTCCACAAATCGTCATGTTCAGGTGCAGCGGCCACATTCATTGTCTTCTTTAACTTGTTGAAAAATAATTTTCTACTTGGCCTGCAAACCAGGGTTGAAAAACATCGACTCTTTTCCATTGATTTTCCAGAAGAAAAGAATTAGCAAAAGCAGGTACCTTGTTAGGAGCAGATTATGCATAAAAGGAATGTACAAAGCATCGGGATGAAAAGCTCTCGGTCACTGAGATGCTTCAAGTTGGCGTCTGGGACAAGTGCCTCTTAGGTCATTTCAAGCTGAGGCCCCTCTCGGGACCTGCGGTGGGTTAATTGACGTTTGTGCTCCCCGACATTGGGAAACTTTGTGCAGGGCGGACTTGGAGTACGCTGCTGCGGCTTTGCAATGTGCAAACGAGCATGGAGTCGCAGGTGGCAGCTCTAGTCCCCTAGTAATGAGAGAGGGGGAGGGGGAGGGAGGGAGGGAG
>NW_011893726.1:0-406 GCF_000151845.1 Pteropus vampyrus | reverse complement strand
GCCGGCTTGCGGTGCGTGGGGCTCAGCGCTGTCCGACACGCGCGGGCTGGCCTGGCGTTTCGCAGGGAGGAGGGGTGCTCAGTGACCAGTGCCTCGCCGTAGTGATAAACCATCTAGGCAGCAGTGCACACTCACCTCCCCTAGAATGTAACTGCCGTCAGGACAGCCCACAGGGAACGGACCCCGTCTGTCCCACGGGGGTCTGAGAGCCCCCCGCTGTCCCACGCCCATCCCAGCTGCCTGGGCCCATGGGGAAAACGTCCTGGTGTCCCCGCCTGCGGATCTGGCATCTGGGAGCACCGTAGCCCTGCACAGCTGGGCACCTGGCTCTGAGCGTCTTGGTGCGTGCGCCTCGTGGGGCCTCGGCCCACCAGGGACGGTCCCCGTGTCAGCCGTTAAGGTGCTG
>NW_011893725.1:5190-6134 GCF_000151845.1 Pteropus vampyrus | reverse complement strand
TTTGTCTAAAGTCACACACCTAGAAATTGGCAGAACTGGGAACTGAACAGTTTTTGTCTCCTGGCCCGGTGCAATACTCAAATTATATTGAAATTTCTAACAAGTGGAAACAATACAAAAATCACATATTTATTGGAAAAAATATGCTTTAACAATGTCTATCTACCAAGTCTATTACAACTTGTCTTACTTTTGGTAAACCTAAAATTTTTAGATTATATCTACAAAATGTCAAGAGAACTTATAAAATTAAAAACTTTAATTACTTGTTTTATCAACATAACACAAAATGCATTTTACTTTGTTTTGTTTTGTTTTTTGAATGTATGCTCTTTATGTTCTTAATTCTAAGCCACCTCCTTCTTCAGTTTAATCTCCACGCCCAACACTATAACTTCATATTATTATCTCACTCCACTTGTCTACCGCTGTGAGGAGCCTGGACTTGTGTGTGTTCTCTCTGCCATCCTTCTTGGCCAGACAGCCTTATATATTTTCAATTCAACATTATATCTTTTTATCCCCAACACATGTTTTGTTCTGTTTTAATGCTCCTTTTAGGTTCTTCATTTGATACTTGTTCTTACTCCATAAACTCTGCTCACTTCATTTGTCCCACATCTGTTTACATTTGGACACCTATCTTGTATCTCACTTATTCCAGTGTATCTGCTCAAACTACCCAGTTTGTTTTGATGCTTCCTATTTTAAAATGCTTAAAACACATCCTTTTGGAGAAAATGAAGTGTGACCAAAAATAAGATATCACCTACCATTTTCCAAGCACCATTCAGAGACCTTTACACATGTTATCATCCTTAATCATTATAACAGCCCATTTTTAGTAGGTTCAGGAAAGTTAAATAAGTTAGTTAGGTTCATTAAGTTAGAGAGCTAGTATTGGAAACCAGATTAAAATAATACTACTAATAATATTAAAAATA
>NW_011893725.1:3083-3415 GCF_000151845.1 Pteropus vampyrus | reverse complement strand
ACAGAAAGAGATAAACACTGGAAAGCTTGATAAAGATACAAAGTTTGGGCTATCTCCAGAGTTTAAATTCCTTTGATCTGGGTTTAGGCACCAAAATACATATTTTAACAAGTACCCTTGTGATTCTAAGGAGTGACCCATACTTTGAAAAATACTCTTCTATGTAGCATTTTTTTTCTTCCTAATATATGGCTCCTTGTCAGTTCTCACAGAAATATGTTATTTAATATACCAACCAATGGACCCAATCTGCTAAAAATGTCATGTCTGGGACTCACCAGTCAGAAACTCAGATTTCTGCCCTAGCTCCTGAGAAATCCCATCATGAAATA
>NW_011893725.1:0-1589 GCF_000151845.1 Pteropus vampyrus | reverse complement strand
TTAAAAAATTTTAATATAAATGATAATTTTATATTCATTAAATTATATACATACTATAAATTATTTTCATTTTAATAAATATTTATTATAAAAATCACTGTATTTTCTTTTCCTAAAGATTTTCCATTTTCTTCTCGTTTGGGTGGAATTTATCTTTAAGTAATTTCCTTTAGTTGCTCATATGAATATTAGACCTTGAGAAAGAGAGGAAATACAAGAGTTTTCAAGCATATGAAAATATCCTCAACTTCACCTATTTTGAGAGAAACACACAGTCACACCAAGAAACCATTTTCTATCTATCATGTTGGCAAAACTCTAAGTTTGATAGCAAACTCCACATACTGGAAAAATTGGCTCTTTGATATTGTTGATGTGAATTCAAAATAATGAAATTTATAAAAGACGGTTTGTAAACATCTATTAAAAAACGCCTTTTACATTTGACCTACTAATTCCACTCCGTAGAATTTACCTTAAAAATACCCGCGCTTGTTTGATATATGTACAAACTATATTGCAGCACTGTTTTCGATAAATAAATACATGTTCCTTGTCCTGAGATAGATTGGGGGCATGTGTTTTGGCTATCTCTTTTTGAATTAGAGTGTCTACTGGGGTTATTCCATCACTATCTCCCAATTAATTTGTGTCTGCTGGAACAGAAAACTTGTCTTTTTAGACCACAAATCTCTGTATTAAAAACAAACAAGCAAAGAAACACCTGTGAAGTCCACCCTGAAGAGCCTCTTCTATACCTGGACATAAGTTAATATTGATATTATGTATTTTAAGCTAGAATTTGATGATGTAAGGGGATAAGGCTTTTGGTGGTCTTGAGAAAGGGGGTTATAATACTTTATATTTCTGGACAGATATAAATATTTTATGACCAGAGTGCAGACTGTGTTGAACTAAAGTTGGCCCAAATTTGATGCCATTACATTTGTTTCATTTCGGATGGCTTGTGACTTGCTATGATTGATAACGTGAGGCAGAGTGATTCTATCTAACTGCACAGAGCAAACTCTAAATAGGTTTTTGAGAAATCTGCAGCTTCCATTTTTAATTCCCTCATTTGTGGTTTCCAGTTTCCATGATCTACAGAACTAAAACCATGTAGGGAGGTCACATAGAAGAGAACTGAGGTGCTCTAGTTCACTGCTCCATCTGACAGCTAGCACCAAACTGCATTAGTGAGCTATCTTAGAGGTTCTAGTCATTTGAGTCTCCCAGATAGATGACTGCAGCTCCAGTGAACAGGAAGTACAACAGAACTTCACAGTTGTACCCAGTCAACACTAGTCATGAGAGATAATAAACAGCTGTGACTGTTTTAAGCTACTGAGTATGGTGGTATTTTTTCATATACAGAGACATAGATAATATTTGTTAAATGAATTCTAAGTGTATATCCTAATATGCCTGTGAATTTCCAAGAGCTAAAGATGATATGTTCTGTTTCTCAATTCCTCTCTCCACATCCTACAAACTCTCCTTCTGTGGGCTATTTCCTGAAAAGTAGCAGAACTGGTTTTCAAAGTAACATCCTTTGGTTAAGAGAAATTTAGTTGAAATTATGTATATTG
>NW_011893724.1:3037-4735 GCF_000151845.1 Pteropus vampyrus | reverse complement strand
TAAAGCGAGCGGCGAGGCGTCTCGTGGAAGCTGGGGTAATAAACCAACAGCAGGAACCCCTAGCACTGATGTCAAACGCCCCGAGCCAGCACCTGCCCAAGCGTCCCTGTTCCCTGCATGCTGCTTAGCACTGAGTCACCCGTCCCTTGCTGAGAATCATTCCCCACCGGGCCAGGGAGGTGACCCGACCCCCTCTGGTCTTCTGCTTCAGCACGCTAACCGCGAGCGCCCTTCTCTGACCGAGTAACTAGACCCACGCGGCCATTAGAAACCACATCCACGTGACAAGTTCTCAAAGGGACACCCAAGCGCTTTAGCCCCTGATTTGTAATCCAATGTTTCTATATTCATCCAAGTAAAACAAAATGAAACCACATTCTTAACAAAACATATTCAGTAGTAGCAAAACAGCTGTGCAAACTTTTATAAATAAATTTGGGGCGTAAAAGCTCATATGCGGAGGTGGCTCCACAGTACAGTGGTTAGCATGTCTGCTTTGCAAGCAGAAGGTCCTGGGTTCGCGCCCCAGGTGGAGCCATGGACCATACCGGTTGCGCCAGGCCCTGGGTGCACGCCGTGAGCATGCGGGAGGGGACGCCCCACCTTCAGAGATCCAGTTCTTAAGGGGAAAACGGCAACATCCATGGGTCAGCGACGTGGAAGCAGGAGGGTGGGGAATTAAAGAGAGGGGAAAAAAAACCCTCATATGCCAAACTTTTGACTGGACTACCTTTGAGGTACTTCTTGTCCACTAACTTAGAGATCAGAGCTACTTAATCCATGCTCTATAAGATGGGATATGTTGCAAACATTTTGAAAAGTCGAAAAGTATTAAAATAATACACAGAATTAATGTTATAAATCACACTATATTAAGCCTACAGATCTATTAATACTAAGCTGATTAAAGACTTTTTTAAATAATGATTTCACCTGTGCCCACACCAAGGTCTTAAAGAATTTTAAATATACTCAATTTTAGCAGAGTCCATGTCATCAACTAATTTCTGGCCTCCATTTCAGCACAAATGACACTCAGCCATCTCCTTCGGTCCAGGTCTAAGATGGGGTCACCTCTGGTCTGAGTTGGTGGCCTCTGCTTGTTATTAGTGGCTCAGGCGGGAGGAGGGGAGTAAGCAGGAGGGACCAGGTCTGGGCCTCCGAGGAAGACCCCTCTGCAGAAACTGGGGTGTGCTCTGGCACCCACTTACGATTTCAGAACTGTCCGAAGGGGTCACGGCTGAATCTGGTCCTTCGGTGGTGGTCTGGGAGCTGTCGCTGATGGGTGAGGAGGCCTGGGTCCCATCGTTCAGGTCCATGGCAGGGTCGGACGGGACAGCACTGACCTGGCTGGAGCTGTGGCTCAAGATGTCCTCCTCGTCCCCATCGGTGGCAGTGCTCGTCAAGTCACAGCCAGTCAGATCCACCGAATCCGGCTGCAATGTGTGCTGTGACCGGGGCTGCTCAGTGATGATGTCGTGACCCGTGGAGTCGGCGGCTGAGCTGGCAGAGCCAGGAGTGGAGACCCCGGAAGAGGCAGCCAGTTCGCCACCAATCTCACCCTTGGCTGAGGCTGAAGACAAAGAAACACTCATTCCTCAAAGGGCGGGGAAAAAATATTCAACAGGGACAAAATATTTGCAAAATACCCTAAAATTCACCATCACCATTTTAACTTTAAGAACCCTCCCCCTCCCC
>NW_011893724.1:387-1087 GCF_000151845.1 Pteropus vampyrus | reverse complement strand
GACAGGCAGCGGTAGGGGCCAGCAGACCGGGGCGGGGGGTGGTGGAGGGTAGAGGGACGCTGCTGCCACTCCCCGAGAGCTACCTGTGAAGGCTGGGCTGCTGGCCTCCGACCTTGACTCAGAGTCATCCTCCAAGGTGGCTGCTTCTCCAAAGAGCACTTTCCCTAGGAAGAGACGAAGCAAGGGTCTGTTTAGGCTCACTGAAAGGAGGGACTTTGAAAACCAAGTAAAGGCACAGTCTAAGTGGAAAACTGTAAGCGTATCTGATCACCCTCTCAAACAGCTCTTCGTCGTATATATTTGCATACGAGTGCTAAACACGAAGAATGCAGAGATATTATAGAGTACTATTAAAATCAATAAACCTATATGGAAAGAAGTTTAAAACAATGATTCTCAAACTGTACCACAAAATGTTTTAATAATTAGTCTACGGCCATGCCACCCTGAACAAGCCCGATCCTGTCAGGGTTGGGCCTGGTTAGTACCTGGATGGGAGACCACCTAGGAAGACCAGGTGCTGTAAGCGTTAAAAAAAAAATTTTAATAATTAGTAAACATTTATTGACTTAGATTACTGATAATGTTAAATAATTTATATCACCTTTTTTTCAGTCTTAAGAATGGTTAGAACCAATCCCATTAGCCCTTGGGTCTCCAATGGCACATCGGAATTTACACGTAACACTTTTATACCTAA
>NW_011893724.1:0-337 GCF_000151845.1 Pteropus vampyrus | reverse complement strand
TTTTTCAGTCTTAAGAATGGTTAGAACCAATCCCATTAGCCCTTGGGTCTCCAATGGCACATCGGAATTTACACGTAACACTTTTATACCTAAAGATCACTTTTATTATCTTTCAGTTTGCTAGATTCCGTGGCTGACAGTCAGAACTCAAGCACTGTGTGGTCTGGGAAGATGGAATAATAGTTCGGGTTTTGCAAAGTTCTAAAAATACATTTTACAACAGTTTCCAAACTGTATTAATGAGAAAAAAAGAAAACAAAAGCCTTAACATGACTTAACTCATTAAATCTTATGGTTACAGTATATATAAATATCATTAAATGACACTATCAAAATA
>NW_011893723.1:7468-9419 GCF_000151845.1 Pteropus vampyrus | reverse complement strand
GGTCACTTGGTTAGGTAGATCCTAATCATATAGAACCCAGGACTTTTGCCTTCTGGTCAACTGTTCCTTCTATGCCTTCATTTATTCATTTTGTAGTTTCTGATCCATGATAGAAAATGAAGTTTCAAATGATACTGAAAGCAATTGTATTTCCTATAGACTTGAGTCTTGTTCATACTTCACATTTTCTGCCACTGGTAGTGTTTCTTAAATTTGATCATCATCACCTGACTGAGACTGTACCCGAGAAAACCTTAGGCCAGAGGGATGAATGCAATTATATCAAATTAAATGGAAAACCTGGTAACTACCATTTTCTCATTTCAAAATTCATAAGGAAGGTCCAATCAATGTAACTTTATTGCCTCTTTTATGGCCTCTACTTTCTTGGTATATTTTTGGGCATTATCAAACCAGCTGGGCTAATGTTTAAATTGGTATTTGCAGACATCTGGACTACTATCAAATTACAATTACATTTATTGCATGGACTGTATAGTTAAATATATATTTAGCTAAGTTGACCCAAATTTTCCCTTTGCAGTTGGTTGGGCAAAATGTATTTACCTAACAAAACCCAGTTCCAGATTAACCTTTCCCCTGATGTTTTTTATAGTATTCTACTTTCCTCATGTGATTATTATACAGACTTTAACCACTTAATTCTATTTTTTCTTGCTAGCATTTTTGGACTGCAACGTGATGCTTACCCACTCTTCTCAGTTGACTATAAACTACTTACGATTATAGACTTATATACAGTATGTGCTCAGTAAAGTTTGTAATAAATGAATAAAGTAATATTTCCACTGGACCATGTTGCTGTTCTAAGCTACAATTTATTGAGCCGTCACTGTGGATGGCATTTGGCCATTCTGTTACATTATAGTTATCTAAATAATTTTCAGATTTCTAATTAACTTTAATTTTATTCAATTAAATTTTTTTTTATTCATATAGTATTGTGGCAGTAAAAGTAAGTTTTTGCAGGCACTAGAACAAAGTATGGCAATTTTTTTAAATGACAAAATTGGTTTGACTCTGTACTAAGCAAAGTAGGGAATACAAAATAAATAAGTCATGTTCCCTGTTTCTGAGGATCTTATTGTAAAGATGGAGCCACACTTAAAAAAAGAAAAAAAAAAAAGAAAACACTAACAATAGATAAAATCAAATCTTGACTGCAAGAAAGGGAGAAAACAATGACCTAAGAAAAAAAGGATTCATTTGAGATGAGTACTCAAATTACATATAGGTGAGGATTTAATAGAACACAGAAGGAAGAACATTTTAGGTTAAGAGAATAGAAAACAAAGACAAGCCTAAAAGTATGAGTATTCCCGATGGGTGTCAGAAGCAGCTAACAGCTGCGTGTTTCTGAAGCTCAGTTACTTTACAGCCCTTATTTAAGCATAATAGCCATTTGAATTAGGCCTCCATCATTCCCTTGCATCTTGGGCAATGAAAGAATGCCTGGTCTGCCTTTGCAGTGTTGATCTTATGAATATCTCAATCACGCAAGTCAATGTTACTTTGAACCCTTTTCCTGAAGTCCAGCGGTCACCTTTGATGTCAGAGACACTTTAAGAATTGATTTCTATTCCCTCAGCAATTCACATTATTGTCAGGAGAGTCTCCAGGGAAGTAGTAATATATTTAGTATACTTCCAATATGCACAACACATATATCGCTTACAAGTCTATTGCTTTTTCAGAAACAATTGCCAAGACACACGATATGTTATCAGGGAATACCCTAGAGGTCTTTGCAATAGAAGAATGACTTCAAGACCTTGCCAACCCAGACATTCTAAGCAGTCTCTCTGAGTAAAGAATTCAGTAGTAGATGCACCTAAAGCCCAGTTTAGGAAGGGCCAGGACCTTGGGGGTTACATGACAGTAACCATCCATCACTTAATAAAACTTGAGGAGGTGAAGGAGTAAGTCTAAA
>NW_011893723.1:4114-6558 GCF_000151845.1 Pteropus vampyrus | reverse complement strand
TACATGTGTAAACAAATAAATGGAAAGATGTGTTTGGAAGAATGAAGTAAAACTTTAAAGGTTGTTAACTATAGATAGAAAGAGAGAATAGAGAATGGGACAGAATAGAAACTAGATTTCTCTAAGTAAACTGTAAGGATTCGGCTTTAAAAACGTGAATATTTAATATAATTGTACTATAACGTCTAATTTAAAAATTACTAAAAATTGAAAGCACAACGAAACAAATACATCTATCTGCAAATTTAGCTGATGACAAAAATGCACAGAATAATTTGAAGTACTTCAAGACATAGAAATTTGTTCATTCATAGTAGGACAGATTAAGGACAAAAAGAAGTATGCATTATGTTGTACACCTAAAACTGATACACTGTTATATATCAAAGAAATAAAAATAAAAATGAAAAAAATAAATCCAATTATCTGGAAAAAAACACAACAAAGTAATCGTTTTCAGTAATCATATATTTGGAGCTAGTGTTGGTGTTGTTTTTCCGAGACTGTTGTTAAAAAGACTCATGGTCTAATTAGAAAAGTTTTATAGCACTCAAAAATGTCTCAGTTTGTGCATCAATAAGAATAATAACAGCAGTGTATTGAAATGTATCAGCTATGTTTAAGTCCTTTTGTTCATAGTGATACAAAACAACCCCAACACAACATCAGAGGATGCTTGGGAACCAATTCTTTATTCTCAAAACTGATAAATAAAGGGAAAGAATCAAGCATTTATCTTGTCTTTTCTTTAAGAAGTGTAACTAGATTGTTGTTGCAGAGGAGGGGAGTTTCTTTTTATAGGCTATTTCAGCTAATAAATGGAGAAATAATGATGTAATTGGAATGTATTTTGCAACTCCTAATGAAATAATGGATCTAGGCATAATCATCATTGACTGCTAACATCACAGAGACAGTTATCTGTTCTCTGTCTCCTGATGGAAATACCCAGTACCATCTATGAAACTATATTGCCGAAAAATGAAACTGAATCTAATCAAGCCTATCGATCTAATGACTAATATACAGGAAACATCATGAGAATAGGTTGGACAAAATCCAAACTGTGGGAAATTCTATAGAATAAACAACCTGGTTTCTTCAACAAATAAACTGCAAGGAAGAAAAAGGGGTGAGATTAAGAATAGATTAAGAATATGTAGAAACATTATTTGGATCCTAATTGTAACAAACAGTAAACAGAAAACAAATGATAAATCAGAAGATATGAGATAGCTGGAAAATTTGTATACTTCCTGGACATGTAATATAGTGTATGTTTTTAAGAGTGGTAATATATGGTTAAATTTTTTAAAGGATCCTTATGTTCTAAATTTACACACTGACATAAATATGTGATTTGCTTTAAACAATCTGGAGAAAAGATTAAGAATAAATGTGAAACCTTATTGGCTGTGAGTTGGATATAATTAAGCTGTGTGATGGTCACATGAGAGTTTCATATACTATAATCTCTAATTTTGTAGAAGTGTGTAATTTTTCAAAAAATTTAAAAGGAGAGTACCTTAGAAACATGGTATTTGTTATGGCTTATTAGCTATAATCTTCATATTGTTTAAGAAATTAATATAACAATATAATTACTTTCTCAGTTGTAAGCCTGTAATTTTCTAAAATTAACACTAGAATAGCCCCATCCCTAACATTTATGGAATCTTGAGCGAAAGTACAAATGGTGGCTGATGTTCCACGTCTGGTTTCACATTTCCGAATATGTAAAAGTCATAAATCAAGCTAGCAAAATGCCAAATAAAATATGTTCTACTCTCTTACCTTGGTGAATATACCTTCATCAGATCCTGGAAGACCAAAGTTGAGTTTAAAATTCTCAGATTCCTTGGTGTGTTGAGCTTGTGGTGATACTGGGACTACCGGTTCCTAACTTCCAGTCTACAGCCCAATCCTTTGGTCCTCTTCCTTTCTCTTCCTGCCCCAAGCCCCATCCTCCTATTCCACCTGGAGCCTCAGTGAACCTGTATAGACACTCCAGCTTTCATGTCTAGACCCTGTTCCTGCTTCTGTCTTCTGGTACTCCTTGGGCCTCAGGTGTATACAGAAGTCATGCAGGTCCCAGAAGCAGGCTCAGGCCGTTTGGAAGGAAATTCCTAGTCCATGGTACCCGTAGCATCATGAAGCAGAGGAACCCTCACTTGGTGGAAAAGGAGACTTGCAGGAGAGTCAGAATAGAGGCCTCTGAAGCTCAGGGCTTAGAACTTGATATCTAATGCCTGGGTATAAGAGGGATAGGGCACTGTTAGATTAAATTATGTGATTCTTAGAAGAAACTCTTAGTTTAGCTCACATGGTTTGACTTTTTCATTGCTTTTGACATTTGCCTTTTGCAAATATTGACAACAATTTAACTGAAATACAAACTTAGCAGTTGTCTTCTTATAAAAATTTATTTTTTTGCTCTCAAAGTA
>NW_011893723.1:0-2264 GCF_000151845.1 Pteropus vampyrus | reverse complement strand
GAGACACCAGAGCTCTGTTCTCTCTCCATGAGCACCTGGAATAAAAGTGGTGTGAACACAGTGAGAAGGTGGTTGATTATAAGCCAGGAAGAATCCTCACCAGAAACTGACCCTGGCGAACCCTTGATCTTGGGCTTCTAGCTTCCAGAACTATGATAAAATAAACTTCCATTGTTTAAGCCACGCAGTCTGTGTTAATGTTATGGCAATTCTAGCAGATTAATAGTGTGTGAGAGTAGGAGGGCAGAATTATAACCCTGCCTTTACATTTTTATATGTGGCATACTTCCTTGGGTTCATAGATGAGAAAAGCCTTGGGTTATGTGTAATTTCCAGCATGTCACTTCACCCCCTTTTCTGTTCAAGATAACACAGCAGGAAACATGAGGGAGGCTAATAAGAGTATCAGAAAAGATATTTAGCTTTTTCTCATTCTAACAGATAGAGATACTGGGTTGTTAAAATGCCAAAATAATTCCCTCCAGGTTGATAAAAACTTAGATTTCCTAAGCCTCTCTCCTCTCAGTGCCCTCTGCCCTAACACGTCTCTTTCCTAGTACTCTGGACCGCCCCACCATCCAGCACCTGGGACAGCAGCAACCCATCAGAGCAGTATCCTTTCCGGTTAGTCAGTGCCCAGGCCCTACTAATTAATTTTAAGTACTTTATTACCCCTGCTTACTTTAGAAATTAACCAGAATTGTTTTTTAAAGTAAGTCATTTGCAAACTTTAATATTTTATTTGTAACAAATAACTAGAGGCACTTGCCAATTGGTTACGAGTCACAACGCCACCATTGAGAACTGTTGTAGGAGCTCACAAAAGGAAAGAGATCAAGTCTATGAATGAGATCATTTCAGCATGTAAGAGACTGCCTTGTGATCATCTCCTGCAAGGCTGTGAGGGCTGAGGGATGATAGAAAATGCCAGTTACTGCACAGCTGGCAGATGATGAGTAATGTGCTTTCTTTGCTCTTTAATTTCATTTCTTCTTTTGCTCCGAAGCCTTCTTGTATCAAGTCCAAGGAAATGAATAATTTGTGTCAATTAGGGGTAAAATCAAAATAATTTATTTACTTGAATGACCATGTTTCTGTATGTTTCTGTGGCTAGTTGGGACAATAATTGAATTTATATTGCTGTTATTTTTTCTGAGCTTCATTTTATGGGACTATCCCTAACATATTTGTAGGGAAATGTTTGAATACTTGGTATTACTTTTTTTTTTCCTCAGAAAAACTTGATTCCATTGAAAATGCCTAATGGAACCAAATCTTGATAAATCCATTTAATCCTCTTAAGTACTTGAATGCAAAAGAATGCTTCATTTGAATAAGGCCTTCAAATATATCTAACTTGAAATTATGATAGCTATTTTTTTGTAGCACATGGGTATGCTTAAATAAAACCTAGGTGTTTTAAGCCCCTACAAAAATTTATAAACACAATTTTTAAAAAATTGAGCAACCTCATGAATTTAATACCTTCTGGTGTTCTACTTTCTATATCCTTGAGCAGCAACCATTTAATAGTTATGTTTGCATTTGCAAGCACAGGGGAGATATAATTCTCATAATTCTCTATAGGAAGCATTACTGATTTAGTGCTCAAGGGTTGCTGATTCCTGGCTTTGTTACTGAAGATAATTCACAATATTTTGGTTTTCAGTAGCACATATTATTTCCAAATTGCTTTGTAGAATTTTGTTTCTATAAATTTTGTAGCACACATCACTTCATCTGGGTTTAAAGGTCTGACTGCATAGCTCTTAGAAACATTACAGACAAGGAAATATTATCTGAATTCTATAAGGCACTTTTATCTCAAGCTACTCAGGGAGCTTACATTATTTAAATTAATGTTTGTGTAATTTGAAGCCTTATGATACATGATCAGGGAATTTTTATCCAATCTCAAGAAAGGTTTGGTGGAATTGCTCCTTTTATAAATCAGTGCAAGAGTGAATGGTTGAACCTTAACAAGATGTGGAAGAAGGCAAAAGAGAATGACAAAAATTATAGGTCCTGACATTAATTTCTCTTAAATATTAAAGATATTTTTATATAAGGAGGAGTTAATGGAGATCATTACAGTAAGAGTGGGAACCCTTAGTTTTCTTTCATTTACTCATTCAAGATGATTGAAGACCTCCAGTGTGCTAGTGACCTTGTTTGATACTAGGTCAAGAAGAAGAGCTAAGGAGATGCAGGAGCATGGTTCTCAGTCTCTCGAGGGGCTCTCTGTAAGACTGTTTTTGAAAAAG
>NW_011893722.1:4320-9880 GCF_000151845.1 Pteropus vampyrus | reverse complement strand
GTTTTGTTTTGTTCTATGATCAGACAGCGCCATGAAGCTGCCGTGTGGCGTTCAGCAGCCCTTGAGCAAACATCCTAATATCCACACTCCTTTCCTGCCCACATACGTTTGTCCCACTTCAGCTTATCACCTAGCAGCTGTTTCAGCATCCTGCTGTCATCCATCCTCCACATGTATCCAGCCCAGTGGAGCTACATTAACGTGAGCAGGGTATCAGTGCAGGGGGACTGGCCACTTGCCAGGAATTCCTTATCAATGATCCTTCCTTCCTGCTCATGTTTCATAGGCTCTTCGGTGACACTGAATCTGGTTTTCAAGAACCTCGAGGAGAGTGATGGCAAGCCCAATTTCACTGCCTCCACTCTGTAGATCTGAAGCTTGACCAGTGACAGGCATATGCCCTGCACAAAGCAGCATGTGCAAATATTTTGGTATTTCTAATTCTGTAGACTAAAATGACTTGGCATAGGTAATGATGAGTGTACCTGCTCAGCAGAAGAAAAATATTTCATCACAATCCTGAATAACATTGTTAAACTACCCATAACATTGAGATTTACTTTCCATGAAAAAGTAGAAATAGTAGAACCCACCATCTCCATGTCAATCGAATACCTATTTTCCAATCCCTAATTTTAGCAACTAAGAAATCTGCATTTTAGTAGAGCTTAACTTTACATAAAAGTTTAAACTCTTCAACAAAATTAGAAAAAAAGCTTGGCAGAATGCAAAATTAAAAAGAAATATATTCTGAATTAATTCCCCATTTTGTATACAAATGAAAATGAGGATCAAACATGCAGAAATAGAAGCTTTGAAATATCTTATTTCTTTAAATTTTGAACCTGTAGGGAACCAAAATGCATAAATAGAGATTATAATCCAGTCTCATAATCTATCTTGCCAAGTAGTCAGTTTCTAGATTGTGTTAATTGACAGAATTTGAATAAGGTTAAATATGAAAAATATTTTGGTATTATCTACGGTAACTTTCTCACACTTCAATTGAGAAAAAAGGTCTGGCATTTTATTAAATGACACACAGTAGCAGATTTGGGGCTACAACTCTTTTCACTCTATTACTAAAAGGACATGTCCTTTTGTTTGATACTGAACATCCTCATATTCACTCCCTATCATTCAATCCTTAATCCTCAGATCCCCCCCAAAAAAAGAAGAAAAGAAAAACTCCATTTTTTTTTTACCACAATGACACATTCACTCTACCCTGAGAAGCTTTATCTTACATAAATTAGAGAGCAGGGCCCATTAATTTTATTTTTCCACTGTGCTTGACTAGATCACTCATGAGCCTAAAGATTTGTTGTCTGAACCCCAGAAGATTTCACCTGCCTCCTGCTTTTCTCCAAGAGTCACATACAGCAAGTATAGAAAGAGGTTCATGGTTTAAGTAAAGAAAGTATAGCTTTATATATATTCACATACTTACAGAACCTGCATTGTATATATGTACGTGTATATGTAGATGTGTAGATATAGGTATAGCTACATGAATACAGATACAGATATACAGATATAGATATAGACAAAGCAAAAGCCAGTATCATTTTTAATGAAGAATTAGAAGTTTTACCTATAAAGGTGAGAACGCGTATAGGAATTCTAATATCAAAAATATATAATATTTTCAGGAGAAATTATCTGACACATTTAGACTGGAGAAGAAATTTAGAGGTAGAGTATTTGAAGTAATGGAACTATACCTTTAAAAACACATGTAAATAAACTGAAAAAAATATTATGGGAATATAAAATAATTTTAGTTATGTAGCCGAGAAAAAACAATAGGCAAATCAATGTCTGTCTGTCTGTCTGTCTGTCTATCTATCTATCTATCTATCTATCTATCTATCTATCTATCTATCTATCATCTATCACGAGAGAGATAATTTCTACATAAAAACAACCATCTAGAAAGCAACCAGATAGATAAAGTAAAATAGGCCATTAAAATAGTAACAGAGTAGGATGAACTTCCTTTGGTAAATTTTAACAGGAAAATTAGAAGATATAAATAAAAATAAAAATGAAATGGAACACTTAAAAAATACTTGACTAGAAAAACACACATTTTCCTTCACTCCATATTATAAAGATCACTTATAAATTTAGTGCAGCATTAATTTAAAAAAACCACCAAGAAGAGTTTTATTTTCAACCAAAGAAGGTAATTATAGGGTTTATTTGGAATAAAACTCTTCCAAGAATTGCCAGGAAGATTCTTTTAAAAAGAATAATAGGTAAAAACTAGCCCTGTAAGGTATTTCAATATGGATATAGTTTTAGAAGCCAACACATCTGGGTACATATGCATAAAAATACAGAGAGATCAATGGGCTAGCAGAGAGAACTCAGAAACAGATGCCCGAGCAGAAATTTAGTTTATAATAACGTTGACTTCCAGTTCCTCAAGAAATAATTTATTCTTGAATAAGTAGAATTGAGTAATATTGCCAACCACCTGAGAAAAACACAGTAATAAAATTGAATTCTACATCACTTCTTAGTACAAATATCAGAATAAAATGATTATGACTTGCTGAAGGCTCAGATGATGGCTAGCATGTTTGAGCAATAAGGTATTTTGAATTAAGGTATGTGTATTTTTTAAAGACATAATGCTTTTGCGCACTTAATAGACTACAGTATAGTATAAACATAACTTGTATATGCAATGGGAAACCAAAAAATCTGTGGAACTCACTTTACTGTGATAGTCACATTATTGCAGTAGTCTGGAACTGAACCCGCAGTATCTCTGAGGTGTGCCTGTAATTTGATTTAAGTAGCCAAATAAAAGTTGTATTTGATACAGTCATTTCATTTTCATTGTGTCCTGCATGTGTTTTCAGACTTCAGCCTAAGACATTTGGATAAGGATATCTATCTCAATGTTGAAGCAGTAAAGATTGAAAACAACATAAATAAAGAACTTATTAGTTAAATAAATTACGTCTATAAAATGGATTAATATGTGATTATGGCCATTAAAAATTAAAAATGTGTCATAAACTAAGATAAATAACAACCAAGATATATATTTTAGGAAAAAAAAGCAAGTTGCAAGACTGTATATATTATAATATCATTTAGATATTCAGAGATATATCTACAATAATACGTAAGGTCACTGGTAACCGGATATTTCTGGAAAAGATTGCAGACGTAGAGAGAGCATTGGAGGGAGACACATGTCGATCATTTGTATTATATGAATTTTTCACTAGGTACATATAATTCCTACTAATAAAAATAGTACAAACAAATATAGGATCTTGATGATGGAAAAGGCATTGCAGAGAAACTGTTGTGCTCTTTATTGCCTTGAACTTCACTGAGGTGTTTTTAAACCTTGAGGCATGAATGCTATCTCTGTATGATTAAGTTTTATGAAAGAGCTAAGTGTGCTGGCATTTTCCTGAAAGTATAGCATAAAACAGCTTGCGCTGAGAGGGCGGGAGAAAAGAACCACCTAATGAACACATGTGGTTGTTTTAAATGATACGCGATGAATAGCTGACCACATTTTTCCATTTATGCTCAGATCTTTCCAGTATTACAGGGAAGGAAGTCTTTCAGGCATTTGGCAAGTATTTATTGAGAGCTTGTATGAGCTAATTACTATTCTAGGTTTTTAAGATACATCAGTGGATAAACAGACCAAGCCCCAGCCTTGCATCTAGGAGGTGCTGCAGTCAGCCTTCCACAAGTGAGATGGTACCAGAAGCATGACCTTTGACATCAAGCCTTGGATGATCATACGACGAATGTGGAATCAATACACTGGAAGACATGGTGCATAATTTACTGGGCTAAGATGATATTCAGAAGTGTATTTGGCTGATCACATTTGATGTATTATACGTGATGTCAACAGCAGAAATCAAACCATTTTTCAACGTACAGCATAATGGACTTCGAATAATTACATTTTATTTCTGCATTGGGCTTCATAACTTTAAAATATTTTCATATACGATTTTCATTTGCTCCTAACAACTCGATCATAAGAAGGAAGCCAGAGTGAGTGTTTCTTGTCCCAATTTCTAGATAGGAATCTATAAAGCTTCATAAGGTTTATAAATTTTCAAAGTTTACTTGACTGGTAAGTGGCAGGTCTTAAATGAGTTCCTAGGTTTTTAAAATCTTAGTTCAGTTTTGAAGAGCACATACTTCTTAGGAAATACAGAAAAAGTCCTAAAGCAGTCTGGTACAGGGACAATTTATGTGGCCATGAAGTTTCACTGACAGTGCAAAGGTGATAGACACCACTGGGCCTTGCTAACATACAGAGGGCAATTAAAAAAAAAAAATCTACACATGTAATGATATTATGAATGCCAAAGATGCAACTACTACATGTTAACATAACAATAACATATATCAGTCTCACATATTTTCAGATGTTCACTCTCTCTGAGACTAGAAGAATATATGATGTTAGCTTCTATGCCTTTGAGTGTTTATTTTTTTATAAAACATAACTCCAAGAATCTTAATGAATAATATGATCTTTACTTAGAATAATCTTGTAGGAACTATATCAAGTGTACTAAATTACTTATGCATTTTTGGCAGATAGTATCCAAACTGAATTGATAAATATAACCCACTGCTTTTATTGAAGTATTTAAAAATGTTTGGATAGTCATTAAGTATTAAGTACGTTGAAAATACTCTGAAAAATACAATGGAATTGTGACTCTGATTTGTCTTCTATATAACTATCATCACAAATCCATTTGAGATCAGACTTGTTGTTTTCTTAAAACTGATCCTTTTAAAAAAGTGGCAGTGAAATCATCATCTTAGAAAAGGTGACAAGACAATGACACAGTAAATGTATTCAATGTGAAATTAAAAGAATTCAGTGTCAAACAAATCTGAAAATGCATTCATATGTACAAGAACTATACCTCCTTACAGACTGATGACCAAAGCAGGGTCCAGACTGTACAAACTTGGCATCTCAAGAGATTCTTTGAATATAGCCATCACATATTATGGTCCTGACCATTCCCTACATATACTTCCTCTATGTAAAAAACATCATTTAGATACATGCCCTGGGTGATTCTCTGTACCGATTAATTCACTAGGTTGAAAATATACCTCCAGTATGATATTGCAAAGATGCATGTGATCAAAGAAATGAGAGGGCTCTTAAATTCAGCCTGTGTCCAGGTGTCAAGTCATGGCCCCCACAAGACTGGGCCTGAAGGTCGTCAACCAAGAGGAAGGAGCTTACTTTTATTTTTTTTAATTTATCAGTGATAAAAAAGTCCCTCTTTTTTTTTTTTAATTTATATAAAATCATTGTTCTCTCTTTTAGTTGTTAGTGTGATTGAGATTTTAGTAAAATTGAAAGTCAGTGAAAATACTGAGAGGTAATTTTTTTTCAATCACAGTAAGACTTTTGCAGAAGCAAAAGATGTTCTAATCACTGAAGCCTTAATACACTGACAAGTAATGGACATGCTGTGGTTTTTCTAGAAGTGTTATGTTTTTCTAGAAGTGATGGAGTAATCACTTAGGCAAT
>NW_011893722.1:0-2070 GCF_000151845.1 Pteropus vampyrus | reverse complement strand
ATGAATTGTTTATTTCTCAATTTTCTCGTTAATATTTTCAGACCATGGTGGACCACGGGTAACTAAAATCTCAGAAAATCATGGGTGAAGGGGGGGCTCCTATAACATTGTTTTACATAAGGGAACTCAAAGAACTGAGAACAATCTATTCATGTAATGCCACCTTCAGTTGGCCAAAAATATACCATAAAACACGAAGCCGGTAAAATACAGAAGATCCTCCTAGCTTCTCTATATACACATGTGCATCACTTTGAAAAATTGTTAGAACTCAACCTGAAACTGTATGTAAAGAAGCATTAGCTGGTTCTCAATTCTAACTGCAGCATCCTTGTGTGTTTCCTTTCTAAATTCCCAAATTTAATCTCACCTTAGTTGATATTTGAATCTGACATCACATCCTAAACATGCTAAACATTATTATGACTACTGCTAAAACGTTTAGATACAAAATCCTACATCATGTACTGAAAAAGGGCTTTGAAAGGACCGTGTCTTGTTTATTTTTAATTCTTCAGGGGAAAAAAATACATTACTGGCCCCTGGTATAAACTTAGTATAATGTTTTGTTTTCTTAATTAAATAGAATTATAAAGATGTCAGAAAAATGTTTTTACTCTTTATTCTAATTAAAAGTGTTATATCTTAAATGTTTAAGAAGATTGCCAAAAGGACAAAACGTATTGCAATAAGTTAATAAATTCTTTTTAAGCCAATTTTGAAATTTCTTTAAAAAAGTTTTATTCCTGCATCATCTTCTGCCTTTTCTTCATGCTGAGTACACTTTACTGACCCCACTAAGTTGCTTCCATTATTCCAAAATATTCAGATTTTCTTTTGTTGTAAACTCGAATAAAATTAAATGGAAGATTAAAAAATGTTTCCTGTCTTAACGCTAATTTTTTTCTTCTTAAAAGATTCAAGGCAGGCTATCTATAAACATTGACATGGCATACTTCCAGTGGTCCTACGTCAGTGTGTGTGTAGTCCCAGCACGTGATACCATTTCAATCCTACGGCTTCGATCTACTAGATTTGTAATCCTGAGTTCATGAACTATCTTTCAGAAAACGTTGATGGCTCAGAGAGTTATGCTATTTCATCCTTTTCCACAGTACCAATTTTTACACAGGAAGCATGTGTTTCACTAATCTCCTCTTGAGAGAATCTTTGCATCTGACTTGCCTTTGGGAGTAATATTTGCTTATTGCTTATAAAGTGTGGCAGGGTTCAAACAGTTCCTCAATCTTCCCAATTAAAAATAAAAGCCACTGTACTTTTACTACGTGATGTCTTAAAGGAACTGTGCATTGTCTTTAAGTTGAAACGTTCTTAGGATGCTCAGACAGACATTAGTGAAAACTATATGCAGCTCTGTATTATGAGCACTGTTTCTTATGATAAACTTCCAGCTATGTCATTTTTTTTTCCTTATAAATCAGTTAAACATAGCTGTCTTTGTGTTTCTGACTTCTTGCATTTTCAAAGGCTATAATTTGGAGATTCCAATAAGCTTTTAATGTGTTTAATTTAGTTAGTAATCTAAATTTCCGTTGGAGTCTTCAAATACAATGCAATGATGGGGTCATCGAACAAAGCTACATTTAGCCTCTATCTCAGAGGCTTGAATAAAATTGCTTGGAAATTAATACCTACGTTAATAACCATGATGTTGCCATATAGTTACTATCTATTAATGCTATTTGACAACTTTTAACTGTTCTGTGATTACTTGTGACTTATAGAGCAATACATTCAAGGTACAAATAGATATTTCAGAGGTAAGAATTCAAAATCTGAAAAGTGTGTTATTGGGAATCCCTTGTTTATTTTTAGTCGAAGTTGTTTCACTTTCTTTGGTTTGTAATACATACATTTATGTTTAATTTTTGTGCAATATTGGATCATTTTAGATGCATACATTTCATACTACTTAAAGCCCACTACTCTAACATGTTTCTTCCTTTACAATTAATTTATGTTTAAAGATAAATTAAACGTATCTAAAAATTCTTGTTAAGACCAGATATATTTTGGTAACATTTTATTTTTGTGAACCTTTAAAAATAA
>NW_011893721.1:6638-7189 GCF_000151845.1 Pteropus vampyrus | reverse complement strand
CCCCGGCTTTGTAGAGGAAGAGCCAGGGGCCCCAGCCCCACGGGCCACCCTCCTGACGTCCCAACGTCCATGGTGAGAGGCCTGGCCACCCCAGTCCTGCCACAGCGTCCCAGGCCAGGGGCGGGGTGGGGGGCTGCCATGGGCGTGGAAGGGAAGTGCGTTCACAGCTGGGCCCCAGCTCCAAGCCAGACCTGCCCCCCACCCTGGGGGAACCTCCTCGGTGGCCTCTGCCTGTCCAATGTGCAAGCTCGCACCTGCCAGGACCCCTGGCCAGGATGAGGCAGAGCCCCCCATCTTCCCCCGAGCTGCCAGCCTGGCCAGTGGGACGCGCCCGAAGCCACCTGCGTTTGCAGTCAGGTGAGGAAGAGGGGTGGACACGAGGACCGAGCCTCTGGGTTTCTCCTCCTGTGGGTTTAAGGCTGTCAGAACCGCCCAGCTTGCACATGCCCAGCACCAGGGAGCCGGGAAGGCCCCGCGCCCCAGGCGGCCCAGCCAAGGAGCAGATTCTCTCCAGTCAACCGGGCCTGGGGTCAGATGGGAAGATACTGCTG
>NW_011893721.1:3140-3658 GCF_000151845.1 Pteropus vampyrus | reverse complement strand
AAGGCCTCCCAGTATGGCCTCTGCCTGGAAGCGAAAGCAGACCCTCTCCACATTCCTGGGCTTCCAGCAGCTCAGGCCACCACCCGTGTTCCCCACCCGCCTTTGTAACCGGACCCAGGGTCACCAAGAGTGACCCCCAGCCTGCCCTGGGTGGACCCAGACCCCTCTGGGCAGATGCCAGGACGCCCCAGCTGGAACCCCCTTCCCGGCAATGCCCCGGGGAGCAGGGGGGCTGCCCTTCCCACCACGTCAAGCCTTTCAAGCAGCCTGACCTGTGGGAGCGCAAAGGGACCCCCCGACTCCACGGACACGAGGCTCTGGCCCCGCACTATGCCAAGGGACGAGCAAGAAAGCAGGACAGACTCACAGGCCGCAGCCCAGGGAGCCAGGCCCAGGTGCAGACGGCCCAGGGGCCAGCAGCTGAGGGTCACACAGCAGCCGTGACCAGCTCGCAAAGGATGCTGGGGCAGCGGCTGAGGGACGCTGATGACGGGAACACGCTGCGGGAGGAAGACACG
>NW_011893721.1:0-326 GCF_000151845.1 Pteropus vampyrus | reverse complement strand
CCGCTCCGCTCAGCCCCGTGCTGCCCACAGCCGCTGGCAGCCATTCCCGCCGCAGTCACCCTTATGGCTCAGCCACTCTGGAGCTCTGCAGTCCTCCCAGACCCTGGGACCACTGGACACTGCAGGGAGGAGAGGCAGTGGCCAGTCCAAACGAGCACATGGCACAGGGTGACAGGGCTGAGCTTCCACACAGGGAACCGTGCGATGCGCCAATGAGTCCCAAACCCAAGGGCGCCAGAGCCGTCGCCAAAACACGGCCTCTGCGGCTGGCGGTGGAGGCCGGGCGAGCGCAGGGGCCCACGCCAGGCACGGCACGGGCCGGGGCG
>NW_011893720.1:9357-11470 GCF_000151845.1 Pteropus vampyrus | reverse complement strand
TAAGTTACTACATTTGGATATCAAACATTCAGTGTCCATTCAGGAATTGGACACCAGTTTAAGATTGGGAGGTTTGGTAAGTCCTAGAAAATTTCCTCATTGTGAACTCCTTATTTTGGTCATTATTTTTTCTTAAATTTGAAACTGAGAGGTTCTTTCTTGATCACCAATCACACCAAATACTTCCCACCTTCTGACTTCCATTAAAAGATTTAAAGAAACATGATGTGAAATGTTGTTCAGTCAGGAAACTACTCAGGAGCTCCAGCTCACAACGGACCATAACAGGGTGAAGAGTGGATATAGTAGCCAGTGGCAAAGCGAAGCAGGACTTCACTCTGTTTAGATCAGCTTTGCACAAGGCTATCTCGGGGACACAAAGCCACAGAAGACAACACTGAATGCATCTTCCAAAGACACACACTGACTTTCCAAAATAAACACACAGGACTTGATCAGCCCTTGAGACTTTAGAGGGATAGAAATGCCTCCCAAATTCCTCCACCAACAGGTTTGGCAAAAAAAACAGACACACACATTCCTTCCCCGACAAGACCTTCTGGTTCCCTGTGCCCACAGAGATTCATGCAGAGAAGTGGTTAGGGTGCACATGTGAATTTCACCCCCCTCCACCTGAGCTCAGCCTTTATGAGGTTAACAATCATATCAATCTCGTAGGTAGTCTGTGAAGATTAACTGAGATCATCTATGAACCCACAAAGCTTCTTAACATCAACAGTGCCTGGCATGAGGCAAACACAAAATAACTGTCAATGTTTTCACCATCAATATTCAAATCAAAGCGATCTTTAATTTGAATCAAAGATCTTCCTTTGGAACTGAACAAAGACCTTTAATTGATGGAGGCATGTGAACCGATCCTAAAATTGATTACGTATAACTACATACATATGTACATATGCCAATATATATACATAGAGAGAGAGACAGAGAGAGAAAGAGAGAACTGTGAAGTCCTGGTAGCTAATTCCGGCTCCAGACACAACATACATTCACATTGACCAAAATCTCATTCATTTACAGACATATGGTCCCAAGAAACATATGGTCTCTAGAAAATTATAGAAAAATAAGTAGATCCATGTGTGAGTATAAGCTACTGAAAAAGTCCATTTTTGGATTTGTATTAACAGTTTTTTATTCTTATTCTCCAGAGACGATGTGGAGGGCTGCCAGGGCGATCTCATGTGCTCCTCACCACCACTGGGGTTCCGCTGCACACATGCACGGCCATCCACACACATGGACATACATGCATGCATCAAGTGTCTCCAGATGCACTTAGCTGCATTGCACAACCCTCAGCAAGTCAGTAGTGGAACTTAAATTTAAACAAATTTTCCTGCTTTCCAATCTAGGAGACTTTGACAAAGTCAAACACGTGACAATGAAATGGTTGTCAGCACAGCAAATGCCAGAGTCTCTTTCACCAAAGGCAGCTAATTCACATTTTCCTGCTTCCTGAGGTAAAAGACCACCTTCCATCAGCGTGATTTTCTCTAGCACTGGCTCCTCATGTTGGAGGAACTTAGTGCAAAAACTCTAAGATGAATCAGAACACATACACTCTGTCATCAAGCTGCACTGGGGGAAACTGAAGTAGAGCTCAGGCTGGCCTTGCAGCCTCTTGGGAGGCCACCTCAGTGAGCTCCCCGTCTTAGGGTAGCTGCTGGTAGTCTACAAGGAGGAGCCTGGTTGCTCAGCACCAGAGGAGAGGAGGGAGCCAGCGGTTCACTTGACTGGTCCAAACATGTCCTCCCTGTTACCATGTTATTAATAATAAGAAAACTACAGATTATTATATAAACTAACTCTAGAAGATGAGCAACATGGAATATAAGACGCCAAAGTACAAACTTCTAGCAATAAATACCCCATGAAACAATGGTTTTTGTTTTTGTTTTTTGCAAAAATATGTTTAATACCAGGCAAAGAGCTACAAAATCAACAATCAAAAGGACAATGGACAGGCCTCGTCGGAATAGACAGATGGGGAGGCACTCTGAGAAATGGAAGGATAGAGTAGAGCAGGCGGAGGTCACCACTGATGGGTGGGGTCAGACAATAAGCTGGACAGTCCGGATTCAGGAAC
>NW_011893720.1:2387-4327 GCF_000151845.1 Pteropus vampyrus | reverse complement strand
TGTCTATGTATACTAACGCAAAAAAATGTGGTTACCTGTTACCTCACCTGAAGGACGTGTGATTGGACAGTGAGAAACTTTTTCTTTATCTTTTCTTTCTATACTTCTGTATTGTTTGATTCATTACAATAAGCATCTGTTGTTTTAATTAAATTTTAAAAAAGAATAAAAGAGTAAGAAATTAGTCCATGTTGTCACATGCATTAGTAATTCACTCCTTTCTATTGTTGAGTGGTACTTACGGTATATATATGCCAGAATTTGTTTCACTGCTCACTGATTGTTTCTTGGATCTATTACGAATAATGTACTATGAACTTTGACATACTTTGGACATATGTTTATTGCTGGGTTGTATGATAAAATTGTATTTAACTTTATTTTTATAAAAACTGTCCAGCTGTTTTTCAAAGTTCTGTGTCATTTTGCGTCCCTACCAGCAATGACACACAACATGGGTGACCCTCAAGGCATGTGTTGAATAAAAGAAGCCAGACACAAAAAGTTTCATTTAGTATGATTCCATTTACGTGAAATTCTAGAAAAGGCAAAATTAAATTGTCAGAAAGTATTGTGGTTGCCTAGGGCAGATCTGGGGACGGCTGTTGACTGCAAAAGGCACAGGGGAACTGGAGTGGGAGTGGGTATAGAAATGTTCTATATCTTCTTTATGTGGCAATTAAATGACTGTATACAATAGCCAACACCTATCAAACTGTATACCTACAATGGGTAGTTTCATTTATATAACTCAGACCTCAATGAAGCAGGAGGAAAATGTATAGTCACACACATAAAAAAAAAAATTTAATCAAACAAGAAACACAGTCTACCCTTTGACACACACAAGAATGTATGCGCATGTTCCAGAGAATAGGGGCACGCATTCCTTGAAGACATACACAAGAATGTGCATAGCGGCTTTGTGGTACTCTACTCGCAGGGCACCACTTAGCAGTAAAAAGAACAAACTCATGGAGCAGGCAGTAGCATGAAGGAAGGTCCAAATAAAATGATGAGGGAAAGAAAAAAGGCAGACACATGGATACATTGTATCCACCCATTTATGAGAAATTCAAGAACAGGGTGGGGGTTCATTCGATTGGATTGGAAGGGCATAAGCGTCATTCTGCACTCTGGAAATGATAATCTGGTGACAGCTCCTCGGTGTTTGCATGTGTAAAATTCTGGCGAGCTACACACTTGAGATTTATGTACTCCATCAGAGGTATGTTATCCTTCAACAAGTTCATTTGTAAATACAGAAACAATAACAATAATTAAAATGAGAAAACTAGCCAGCAAGATGAGGATGTAAGCTACTATGTCATTAAGAGCCATGGTAGCTTTTGAAGCTAGAGAAAAACACGATGAATGTGATTGGAGAACAGGAATATGATATTTTTTAAAGAAAAAAACTGGTGGAGAAAACATTACTGGGCAAATTCTTAGGAGTCTAATGGAGAGTGAACCCTGTAGTAAGGAATTCTGGGAAGGACCGAGGTGGGATGGGACGAAGGCGGGAGCCCAGGAGGCATTTCTCAGAAAATCGCACACCATTTGAAGACACTGATTCTGTGCCTGGTGACCTGGTCATGTCATTGCCACAGTAGGAAGACTGTAAAAGTAAGAGCCACGGTAAGTGTTTATGGAGTGTTTACTGAATGTCGGACTCCATTCCGTGACTTGGAGGGTATTAATCTTCTAATAGGGTAGGAATCATCATGATCCCCATTTTACATGTTAGAACCTAAGACCAGAGAGGTTAAGTAGCCAGTCCAAGGTCATACAGCTGGGAAGCGGGGTTGAGGAGTTGATCTACTTTGCAGCATAAACGCTGTATGCCGAAAGAAAGACGACAAGTTCAGACTGAGACAACTGGCATTAGAGTCACAGGCAAACACCCATCACCCTCGAGGAGATCAAGTGTGAACTCATGT
>NW_011893720.1:0-317 GCF_000151845.1 Pteropus vampyrus | reverse complement strand
TACAACTGTACATGTTCTCTCAGGAGCAGCCCAAGGATGTGTTATTTACACAATAGAAAGGTGTCTGAGGAAGGTGGGCTCACTTTAAAATTGCTGAAGTAAATGCCTGCGCCCTGCTCAGTGCACACTCAGGGAGCACCCAGTGTATAGGCTGCAAGTATAATAACACCACCACACTTTCACTGTCACCTGGTTGTCCTGCAGGTCCCAAGAAGGTTGAAAAGGAATGTAGGTAAGGACAGACTGGGCCTCTGGTGGCCACAGGCAGCAAGGAGGGTTTGCTGGTACTGCAGACACCTCCTCTCAGAGTCTGAAAA
>NW_011893719.1:5825-6134 GCF_000151845.1 Pteropus vampyrus | reverse complement strand
CCTGAGCCCAGAGCCCATGTCCCAGAGAGGGAAAGAGACAGGAGCCCCAGGCAGGGGCCAAGCCCTCACTCCAGCAGGCAGCGGGGGCAGCTGGCAGGGTTGGAGGCCAGCATGACAGAGAGGGGCTGCACCAGCGTGTGGGGCCTTGGGTCCAAGGAGCACAAGCCGAGAGTCAGGGGGAGCGGGCAGGAGGGGCCCCCGGGGTGACAGGGGCGGGGCAGGAGCTTTCACCCCTTCTCTGCTGGGGAGGGTGTCAGAAGCCTGGGCCAGGCTCGGACCCGGGTTACATGATCTGTAAACCATTTCAAA
>NW_011893719.1:2456-3135 GCF_000151845.1 Pteropus vampyrus | reverse complement strand
GCACGGGTGGGGAGGGAAGAGAGCGCTGAGGCCCGGCTGCAGGAGGAGGCCAGGGCCCAGGACCGGTGGCCCAGGCAGCTCCCCGGGCCCCACTGGGCCCAGCTTCCAAGCTCACTCCCCTCAGAGCCCTGGCCTTTAGCCACGGCTGCCCTCTCGCCTGGGACATCAGTGCTGAGGCCAAGGAGGGCGGCACAGCCCCCCCCAGGCTGTCCAGGCCCTGAGTCCCACCCAGCCCTGCCCTCTCTCTGGCCTTGCCTTTGGCCCCAGCCGGGTGTGACTTTATCTGGGCTTGGCTGGGGTGGTGGGGAGGGGCTACCCAGTTAGTGCTAGGAGTCCTGTCACCTCCAGTCTGTGGGTCCAGCTCCAGGGGCCACCACAGGCAGAAGAGCCCCTCCTGCCCTGAAGTCCAGAAGGCATGCCCCTCCCCTGCATTCGCTAAGCCTTTGAACCGGGCTCAGACACCTGCCCAGGAGTCCGTGGGTAGCTTTGCACCCTCCTCCAGGCTGCCCACCAGGAGGTTCCTGCAGGCTGCAGCCCCAGTCAGTGATTCGCCCTTCCCTCCTCTCCCCTACCACATGGCTGGAGAGCTGGGGTTCTGGGACTGGGGTGGGGGCTTCCAGGCCCAGAGGACTCTGGGAAAATTCCCAGGTAAGAAAATTCTCAGTCATTTCCTAGTGAC
>NW_011893719.1:0-2091 GCF_000151845.1 Pteropus vampyrus | reverse complement strand
CTTCCCCTGTGAGACTGTGTGGTCCTCAGGGGCCGGGGGTGGGAGGTGGTGCCCAGCCCGACTCACAGCATCAGCTTCCCTGATGGTGTTGGGGAGTGACTGATCCAGTGGATGGATGGCGATGCTGAACAAAGCCTGGGTCCCCCCGCTTTTATCTGGTGTGTTTTCTTTTGGGTCCAATGCCTCGGCCTCCCCAGGAAGGCATCAGAGCAAAGCCAAACAGCAGGAATGTCTCAGGTCACCTGCCAGCTTGTCCTGAACCCCTAGGTCACGTCCCGCCAGCACAGGATGGGGTGCTGCCCTCAAGAGCCAAGCACGCCCTCTCCTACCACCGGGAAGCCAGAGAATCCAGCTCACCGCAGCAGGGAGCCAGCACCGAGTCTCCCAAGACCGAATCACCTTGACATTTGGGGACTGTGTGGGGACTATGGCTGCGGCTGCAGTCAGGCATGACATGGCAGATGAGTTCGCTCTGGGGAGACTGTGTGGGGGAAGGCAGGACGGGCTGGCCGGGAAGGGGGCCCTGTTCTTGAGGCACATGGAGCCCCGCTTCGGTCTCCAGGTCACCCCCACAAAGCAGAGCTGCCTGAGAGGTAGGAGTCCCTCCCGGAGTTTCAGGGAGCTCCACCAGGACACAGTAGGCTCGGTCTCCTCTCCAAACCCTGCTCGGGAAGCAGCCCAGGTCTTTGTTTTCAAAGCATCTCATCTTCCCACCCCAGAAAAGAGGGATGAGCCAGAGCCCTGGAGAGGCTTCCATCGGGGGCTGCGCCGGGCGCAGGTCATAAAAAGCATGTATTCTCAGGGACTACGAGGCAGAGGAACAGGAGCAGGAACCACGGGGTGGACTCAAATGCCAGAAATGAGAAATGAAGACAATCGGAAGTGATGGATCCTTCCGGCAGCCACCCCTGACAGGTCCCTTCCATAAACCGCTGCGGAGCTGCATTTTTAAAATTGCCCCTCCTGCTCTCTCCCACCCAGCTCTCTTGGCTGTGAAGGGCTCCCTGGGGACTCCCAAAGACTCCCCCAGCACCCATCCTCCGGTCCATGGGTCCTTGAGCTTGCCCAGAGAGCCCCAGCTTCCCTGACACTTACTATGATAAGCAGGATAAAATAGATGAAGTTGTAGAAGGAGTGAGCATCCATCACGTAGTACATGATCTCCACCCAGCCTTCCAGAGTGATTACCTGCAGCAGCGGGAGAGAGCGCCTGAGCTGGGCTGAAGGCGGCGCCCCAGACAGAGGCCCTACTGTGTGCCAGGGCACTTTACACACACTACCTCTCGTGCGGGGCAGCCATCCTCATACCCATTACACAGGTGAGGAAATTGAGGTTCAGAGACGTTAGGGCACCTGCCCAATGTCACACAGCCAGGAAGTGGAATGGGGACTTGACCTGGTCCCTCTCGCTCTGGAGCCCACCCGCTTTCCACTCTACCGCACCCAGGCCAGAGGGCGGGAGGCAGGAGTCCCTGGGCTCCAGCTCCAGCTCATCAGCCAGGCCACTCTCTGAACCTTGGCTTCTTCTCTTCAGTGCCCGGGGCCAGCAGAGCCCACCTAGCAGGGCTGGTGACCGTCCCCACACGCTCCTTCCTGAGAGGGAAGTGGAGCAGCCTTGGGCAAGAAACACAGGGTCCTCCGCCCCTTCTTGTTTCCTTCTGGCAAAGGCACAAAGCAGGAGCCCCTGGGCGGCCCACCCACCTCCTCTGGCCAGAGGGTCCCAGAACGCAGCTGCTGGGCTGTGATCGCATCACGCATCACGCCCGGGAGCTCTGAGTTCTGCGCTCCTGCCACTCCCAGCGGCCACCTCCGTAAGGCCCTCCCGCCACCACCCTCTGCTCCTGCCCCGTTCTTCCTTCTGAGACAGTGGGACGGTGACCCTTGCCGAACACTCGCTACGCACTGGGCTGACGGCTATGCTCATGGCATCTGGTTCATTCTTCTCAGCCATGCAAGGTGGGGAGACACAGAGACATCAAGCAGCACATCCAAGGTCCTGCGGCCCTTTCTTTGAACCTCAGTTGCTCTGTCTGTGATGTGGGCGTGATCATGCCCGTTGTGCCAGCAAGCTGGGCAGATTTCAACGGAACA
>NW_011893718.1:7391-7704 GCF_000151845.1 Pteropus vampyrus | reverse complement strand
CTCATCTCATGTAGAAAGGGAAGGGGCGTTTTACATGTACATTTCAACTAGCATCCCCAGTAGCCTTGTAAAGCAGCTCCTTTTTTCGTCCGTCCGTTCTCCACTCCTTTACCTCAGCTGAAGGGGGAAAGGGCTCAAAATACCTCTTTCCCACCTTGTATCTTCCATCAAATTAAACCAAGGATGGAGAATTAAGCCAGCATTATGTCCCTGTTCCTCTCTGTTCTCAAAGAAGTACAGAGCATTTCGAATATTTTTAAAGATTTTCGTATTTGTTACACAGAGAAAATAGTAGTCGAGATACGAAGCAAGA
>NW_011893718.1:2502-4406 GCF_000151845.1 Pteropus vampyrus | reverse complement strand
CCTTCCTCCCTTCCTTCCTTTCTTCTTCCCCATCTTCTTCCCTGCCTATTTGTCTGTCTTTTCTCTCTGTTGCTCTCTGTTTCTCTCTCTCTTTCCAAATTAAGTTGTAACTAAACACTGCCAGTCATTGAAGATATGTGGTAATAGGAGCCAGAGCTGAAGGAGCCAAAGAAATGCTCCTGCTTAGAAAATATGCGTTCCCCACAAACTTCTCTATTTTCAGAAAAGCCAAATTTGGATCATTCAGATCCTTCCTGGGATGTTTTAAACCTAAGACAAAGGGAAGCAGGTGTTTGTTACTTGGGTGCTGGGGAATAAAGTGTGTCTTTCCTGGTTAATATTTAACTTTGGCAATGATATTTAAACACATCTAAGGTGCCTTTTCCTCACATCAATTTTTCTCTCTGTAAAGTTTCAACCACATCTCTTTCCCCGCACCGTGATCCAGCCTTGCTCATCTGTATCTAGAGTTGTTAACCAAGCTTGTCATTACCTGTTAAAAATAAGCATGCATCTGCTCCTTTGCCTACCCAGAAATTCACTCCAGTTTGGAGAGTTCCTTGTGATTCCTTTTGTGAATAATTAATAAGAGGTGGTTGTTAATCTTTTTATAGTCTAATGAAAAACAAGAAAATTTTCTGAAAACAAGTTTGTGTTTTGCTTTTGTTCTACAAAACATGCCCACCACTAACCCCTTTCTACAGAGTATCAATCAGGATAAGTTCTGTTTTGCTGCAATAACAAACAACCTCCAAATCTCACAGCAACAGCTTTTTTTTTTTTTTTTCACTCTTGAAAAGTCCACCGTGGATCTATTACTAGCAATTTAGGCTGCTTCAATCTTGTGGTACCACCCTATTAATACTGGTTTCCCTAACCACTATAGCAGAAGAAGAAAATATGCATTAATTATCATGTACTGGCTCTCAAATCAGTTTTACTCATGTTTTATTGTCCAAAGCAAGTCACACAGTCATATCTCCACTTGAAGGATTTGAGGAAGTGCATCCCACGTGCCTAGAAGGAAAGAAGGAATGGAAACGTGGCTGAGCAGCACTAATGGTGAACATAGGTAGATAGGGGCCAGGTCACAGTCCAATATTAGATTTCATTCTGAATTTAATAAATAGCCATTAAGGGATTATTATATTATTCCATATGGGATTAAAATGATTTGATTTGCAATTTAACCAGATTACTCTGGTTGTTCTATGGAGAACGAGTTGAGGGTCATGTTAGAAGCAATGTCAAGGGAAACTGGCCAGGGCAAATTCAGAGGGAAAGACGCCATCAGCTCAAGCAAGAGTGGAAAGCAGAAGAGGTAGAGAGAGACTCCATAGGATTTGCTAAAGGAAAAATCACAAGTTCAGTTTGAAGCATACTGAGTTTGAGATTCGTGAGACACACAAATGAAGGTATCAAATAAGCAAGTGGATCAATGAGACTAGAGTTCTGGGCTAGAGACATGAATCGACATGCCATGAGTATGTAGAGGTCCTTCAGAGAATGAGAAAAGATGAGCTCACCTATACAGAGTCTAGAGAGAAGACAGGGTCCAGAATGAGTCCCCAACACTTCCAATTTACTTAGTTGAAGAATCTCTAAGGATTTTTCTAATTTTTACTTAGAAGAGGTGGGGCAGGTGGAGGAGGAGGCAGCAAAAGACGCTGAAGGGCCGTGACCAGGAGAAAGAAGAGCCAGGCAGTGTGGGGTCACGGATCTCAAAGAGGCAAGAGATACGGCAAGATGTTGCGTTGGTTACTCCCCCACTGCAAACCTTTCACGAGACTCCATTTTCTAGAGCCCACGTTCTACAGTCTGGAGTTGCTTTTTCTTCAGTGTGGGTTTAAGAGGCCAGAGTCCAAGAGGAAATGCCAGATGTGGGAAAACTTTTCAGCCAGGGG
>NW_011893718.1:0-272 GCF_000151845.1 Pteropus vampyrus | reverse complement strand
CCATGGCCGTCAGTCACATCCCAGCAAAGGTCAAGCTTTACCTTAAGCGAGCCCTGTCCACAGTTCTTATGCTCTAGGATAACATATCTTTGAAACGTTAGAGCAATTTTTTTTCTAGACCTCTCGAAGGCACAACTGTCAACCCTAGAGGCCAGGACACCAGGAAACCTCCGAACTCCTTATTGTTTATCTTGTTTCCCGAACACTATTTCTTTTCCTTTTTTTTTTTTTTTCTGACTTACCTAGGCCATTTTCTCTCTCTCTCTCTCTCT
>NW_011893717.1:5725-8208 GCF_000151845.1 Pteropus vampyrus | reverse complement strand
TGAAAAAAATCCCGAACTGTTCTTCCAAGTCACATTCACAACGATGTCCTAGCGCCACCAAGCTCTTCCTCCCAGGCAGCATCGGGGAAGGCCCACCCCCTTCCTCTGCATTTCTACCCCTGGCCAGGAGTCCACCCGCTCAGGGAGGGCACCAGGTTAGGGCGCACGCGGAGATGACAGAGCCGCTGAGTGCCACATCTTCAGGGCCAGCTCGGAGAGCCGAAAACGGACACAAGCAGCATTTCTGGGGGGACTGCTTAGCACACCTCCAGTTCCCAGAACAAACCAGGAACTTTCAACCCCCTCACCCAAAAAGAAATTGTTTATTCCTTTCAAACTCCAAACTATTACAATAGTGCAAGCTAATTGCTAACAAAACCAAAAAAAAAAAAAAAACTCTCCCACCGAGGAGAGGTTGACAGGGGCACACAAAGAGCTGTGACAGTAATAGGTACCCTTGAAGAGAAAGAAGGCAATCAATTATGAACCATTTGCAGAAATTGTGGGGCTGTCAAAAGCCTTAGTTACAGCTGTGCTTCATCAAGCCAGGCTGCATTTGATTTTCGAGGGAAATTATTCCTTATTCTGAAGTCTAGAATATTGTTAGTAAAATATCCCAAACAGCCCAGGTTCAACCAGGGTCTAATCTGAAAAGAAGTTAATGACCCCTGAGAAGGACAGATGGGTCAGACTGAAAAGCCCTGGAAACAGGCAGGTCTTCTCTCTGCGGAGTGACCATCTCCCGTGAGCATCTCTCGTGTCCATGGGACGGCGCCAGGACGATCCCGAAAGATCCACGCCCGGCGCTTGCCGGGCACGCATCATAAATCTCCCAAGTTGCCATTTGGAAAACAGAAAAAGATTGCTTTTAGATACAGCCTGGTGTTTCTAGGAGGCTGAAAATGATAATACAGACAGAAAATTATCTTTAATTCTTAAATTTAAAATTTTCTTTTTACTCATCTCCATTGCAATTATTACTTTTGATGGTCACTGATTCCTTTCACCTAAGGAGCAAAGAACATGTGAACTGAATAATTGCTGGGCATTTAATTAGGATTTTATGTACGGAAATCCATTATTAGAGAGAGATAGGTATCTTCAAGTTTGAAAAAGGCGAGATAACCACTTGAGACTCGAGAGGAATTTGACGACAAATGCTTTACACGCTCATATTCTCTTTTAATATTTTTTCTATGTTCTTTGGCATTTATTTCCTTTCTCCTTTAACCGTTTTAATGATGAAAATTAAAGCTCAGCCCCGATTTCAAGCTGAACTGCAGCTTTCACTCTTCTAAATTTCTAACTGCTTCTCCAATGTTCATTTTATAAATGCTTTGTTACGATAGGTTGTTAAACAATGGAATCGGAAATGGCCTCAACATGGTAACTTTTTGAATATTTCATCGAATCTTAAAATAATATAAAATTTGGAGAAGAATTTCATTTCCTTCTTAAGAATTTCAATGTATAACTTAAACTGATTATAACAGAGAGGAAGTCATTATCCGTAATGGCGTTAAGTGATGCCCCAAGCTGCCACACTGTACAGTGCCCACAGGCACACTTACCTTAAATAGACAGCCTAGCTACTTGAGTGTTTCAGAAATATTTGCTTTTTCAAAAAAAATTTAAGACAAAGCAATTAAAACACAACTCTTTGATGTTCTAGCATCTATTCCTTCAAAAAAAAAAAATAAGATGAATACTAGCTATAATAATGGATTCTCAAAAATAACTAACCCACCAGAGACAGAACAGAGTAGTAAGATTTAAAATGCTCATGATTTCAGTTTAGTAAAAGAAATTGCATCCTGGGAGCATAACCAGACCAGCGAAGGCGGCTGAGTATTTGCTTTGTATGAGAGTCAGAAAGAAGGGAAATTTTGAGGAGGTGGACAGGGGACAGGGAGGACAACAAAGGAAAAGGCTGAACAGAGGAGAGGCCAGGTGCCAGTGGCCGTCAGCATCCACTTGGAAGCTGGTAGGCTCCAGCTTGCTCCACCCTTCTCACAGGGAAGGTCACCGGTCACCAAAAGACACGCGCATGGCCACTCACACCAAGGTACTGGCTCGGGGTAGTATTCGTCTAAACCCACCTGGAGTGTGATCCTGATGTAAGTTTTACTTAAATACGTGCCATAGCTTGTATTTCCTCCATTCTTGTTTTGTATTTAAGGCAGAGGCAAGAAATACGATAGTTATTTCAAAATCAGGTAAAACTAGACTGTGCATTAAAATAGAAGCCAATGAGACCACTTCTGAAAGGATCGCTCAGAAGAGTTAAAAATGCAAGAGAGGAGTGGACTATAACGAGCGTTGGCGAGAATATGGAGAACTCTCATCCATTGCTGGTGGGAATGCAGAAGGGTACGGCGCTGTGGAAAACAACACGGAATTACCACGGGGCCTGGCCATTCCCCTTCCAGATGCACGCCCTGAAGAACTGAAAACGAGGATGCAAACGAGTATTCGTATGCCAG
>NW_011893717.1:869-2080 GCF_000151845.1 Pteropus vampyrus | reverse complement strand
AAGAACGAACTCCGGCATTTCCAGAGTTTATCGAGTGCAGAAAATACAACACATGACTAGTTCATTGACTCCTGGTGAAGATTTCTGGGTACCTGCGGCTCGTCAGGTACGTGCCGAGTTGTGGGGATACAGCAATGGAGGAGACCTTGAGTCTACTGGGCTCGCAGAGGCAGCTCGGGCACAGGAGCTCTGGAGCCTGGAGGAGCCAGATGGATGCTCGGGAAAATAACACGGTGATGTCAAAAGCAGGTGTCATGTGAATTCTGAGTCATCTATTCCATCTATTCCCACAACTTTGGAACTTAAATGCTGAAAACTCTCCAAACCACTTTTATCTCTTCCGAAGGCAAACTGTTTACCTGGTGGCAGAACACTGTCGATGGCCTTCCTGTCAAAACCCTACCCACCCAGGATAAAAGGCTTCACTATGCATCGGTGAGGCCCATCACCAGCACTACCCATCACCTTCGGTGCCCCTTAACCTCAGGAGCCCTTTGGTGTGGTTTGCATCCTATCTGTGGCATGAGCTGGGACAGGATGGATCCCAGCAACCAGCTCTGAGCAAGGCTGGTGGCCCCCGGGGATCCCAAGAGGCAGTTCTAGAAGGTTCCTGAGCCCTGCCAAGATGGGAGCTCTCTGAGCTGCTCCACCACCCAAATTTCACAGACGCTGAGTCATATCTGCGTATAAACAGTCTCTGTGGTGACTGACTCCTTTCCCAACCCCACCAGCAAGGCACCATCACTGATCTTGAGATGGCAGAGCACAGGGGACACCAAGCCTGACAGTGTCACATGTGGGGATTCCCGTTCCAGGAGCCTCAAATTTCACCAGGACCTGTATCCCTATGAAAAGTTATGTGCCCTTACCATCCTTTCCAGAGGAGAAATGAGAACAGAGTAGGTTCTGGGAGAACAGTAAACTGCCTGGGGAAAAAAAAGTGTGGGCCAGGAAAATTCGAATGTTTATTTACCAAGCTGGTTTCAACAGGCACTGCTCTGACATCCTGTCCTAGGTGCCAAATGCCTATGTATAGTCCCACTGTACTCTGCCCACGTCCTGAGCACCAGCTGCTGAAGCGAGTAAATATATCCTTCCCCTCCCAACCGAAAGCCCGGCTTCCCACCTTAGAGAGCAGCCTCATGGGGACATGTTCACGGGGACAAGTGTTAGGGCGCATTATCCCTATGCTCCCCACCCACCCGCTGCTC
>NW_011893717.1:0-819 GCF_000151845.1 Pteropus vampyrus | reverse complement strand
GGCTTCCCACCTTAGAGAGCAGCCTCATGGGGACATGTTCACGGGGACAAGTGTTAGGGCGCATTATCCCTATGCTCCCCACCCACCCGCTGCTCATCACTCTACAGTACAGCAGTTCGGGCTAGCTCCAGAGGAGGCTTTGGCCAATATGATGGTAAATAATGAAAAAAAAAAAAAATCAAGTCAAGGCATCTCCTTATATCTAGCAAATACACACACACGTTTGCTTCTCGCCTTATCCTGTGGAAGTGAACCGCCGGGGTGGGGCCCAGCAACGTCAAAGGTCTAGCATCTCCGGTGGCCGTCGAGAGCACCTATGCAGCAGCTGAGCAGAGGCTCAGTCCCTCCTTTTGGACGGACTCACTCTGAGCAAGGCTGGTGGCCCCCGGGGATCCCAAGAGGCAGTTCTAGAAGGTTCCAGCTCCCTTGTCAGATGGGTGCTGAGCGCCAGGCACCCACAGGTACCAGGTACAACGTCAGGCAGGCACCACACGTAAAACCGGCTAAGACAGCTTTCTCCTTCAACAAGCAAACATCTGCCGGACAGTGACGACGCAGCAGGCAGGCTGCCCGGGAAGATGACGGCCTCCCCGCTCCCCTGCTCGCCCCACAGGTCCTCCAGACGAGGGAAACAGCCTTCAGGTACGAGACACAGGTCCTCCAGACGAGGGAAACAGCCTTCAGGTACGAGACGCCTGGTAGCACACTGTCCTCCCGTTCTGCGCATCAGGACAGACCCCACCGGTGTCACTATCAGCCACGCAGCTTGCCACCCCAAATCCTTTACAATTAAAGGGCAAAATCTACGTTCAAGTCACT
>NW_011893716.1:3040-3564 GCF_000151845.1 Pteropus vampyrus | reverse complement strand
CCTGCAGGGCCTACAGAGCCACTCAGGGTTGCACAGGATTCCAGGGCCCGAGAGAAGGTGCAGAGAAGAAGGACGAGGGGATCGGAGAGGGAGCGCCCCCGAGAACCTGGGTAGAGGGCTGTGTGCAGTGGGCAGCCTGGCGTGGGGGGTGGAGAGTGGAGACCTGCAGACGGGGGTGGTGGGGGCTGAGAGGGCCGGGGGCGCTGCCGCCTCCCACTCTTCCTTCAGGTCACCACCCCAGCGGTGATGAAGGCCATGGGCTAGGTTTATACCTGGACCTGACACTGATGGACGACTTGCCCTTAGCCAAATTCCTGAGCCCTGGGGTCCTCGTCTGAAAAGCAAGTGGTCGTCTTAGGCGTGCACAGAGTTGACAAGAGATCAAACAGAGGCTGCGGGCAGAGGCCACGGGTCCCAGCACACAGCACGCACCCAGGTGTCATGGCTGCCCTTTCGCTGATCTCGTCGCTGATCTCGTCACGGACTTACCTGCGTTGAGGGCGGCCAGCAGTGGGGCCAGGGCC
>NW_011893716.1:655-1398 GCF_000151845.1 Pteropus vampyrus | reverse complement strand
TCAGAAGTATATTAAATGGAATAAACAAAGGAATAAACAAATAAAGAAAAAGATCAAATGCCTTATCTAAAGGATGGGAAAGCCAAGGACACGCAATCAAAACGGCAAGAGATAAGATGCCAAGACTATAAAAATAATTTAAGGAGCATATGGGACACTATTAAGGGTTCTAATATCCGTCTGATTGCATAACTGAAGAAAATCAAGATGTTGAACAGCTGTTTAAAGAAATAATAATGGGAAACTTCCCTAACCGGGTGAAGGAAATGGACATAAAACCCCAGGAAGCTCAGAGAATTCCCAAAATCAGGGATCCAAAGAGGCTCACACCAAGACACATCATAATTAAAATGCCAAAGTTTAAATACAAAGAAAGAATATTAAAAGCAGCAAGAGAAAAACAGATAATTACTTATAAGAGAACACCCACAAGACTGGCAGCTGATTTCTCAGAAGAAACTATGTAGGACAGAAGGGCTTGGCAAAAAATATTTGACAGAATGAAGACTCAGGATCTACAACCAAAAATACTTTATCCAGCAAAGGTATCATTTAGACTTGAAAGACAGATAAAGATCTTCCCAGACAAAAGTAAGCTAAAGGAATTTATTGCCACCAAGCCAATATTACAGGAAATGTTGGAGGGACTTCTTTAAGAAGAAAAAACAGGTATCAAAAACAGGAATAAAGAATAGTAACAACTACATACCTATCAGTAAGTACCATAAATGGAAAAGAATTAA
>NW_011893716.1:0-270 GCF_000151845.1 Pteropus vampyrus | reverse complement strand
CACTTATATGCGGAATTTAAGGAATAAAAAGAACAAACTAATCAAAAACAGACTCACAAATATATTGGACAATTTGGTGATGGACAGAGGGGAGGAGGATTTGGGGAACTGGGAGAATGGAGTGAAGGGTTAAAGAAGTACAAATTAGTAGCTGATGGATGGTCACAGGGATGGGGAGCACAGCATAGGGAATGCAGTTAGCATTAATACATTGGCTAGGTTGAGGGTCAGGGGAGGGAAAGAGCAATTGAGGGGATCATTTTATGAACT
>NW_011893715.1:6468-8307 GCF_000151845.1 Pteropus vampyrus | reverse complement strand
TTTTTTTCCATTAAATTCCCTTTGTGGAAACATGAAGAGTGAATTCTATTTTTCCTGGTTAGACCCTGACTTTAACCACACACGGGCTTGTTCATGAGACATCAACAGTCCAGCAGAAGTCCAGCTTTTGGGCTGAGCACATCGCAACTCCCAACAGAATTCCGTTTGTATTTCAGGGGAAGAGGGGAGACGTAATAGCTGTGTCCGCCACAATCTTGTATTTGTCCAGGGGCGTGTGCATGTCTACGCTTTTATCCATTTGACAGCTTTCATCTTTTATGAAGGGACTTGAATATTACTCGTTACTTCTTATAAGTAACATAGGAGTTTATCTTTTACCCCAGCTTGGTATTTTCTGTTGCTGCACATGTCTTTCTCCTTTCTTCCCACCCCCTTCTCGCCTGTAACCTTAGGAAACCTTCCTTCAAGTTGGATTTCTTCTTTTGTTCCCCGGTTACTGACCAGCAGCTACTCTCCGCGCAGCTTTAGCATGAAGCTTAAATTAGATTCCTACATACTTGAGTGATAGTTTGGCTGATAGCTAAAACGGTGGGCATGAAAATCCTGTTTCTCATGGTGATCGTAATTAGCTCATTATAGAAGTGCTCTTACTTTATTTATGGGATGGATTCCACTTCTCAGGCTTTTTGAATATTCCCTCTGTTCCCATTCACTGTACAGATCAGTTAGGGATGCTCTTGTCTTCAGGTAGAGAAGCATCCAACCTGGAAGGTTTTTATAAAATAAGAGTTCATTTTTCTCAAAGGTTAGTGTCTTCTGGCAGTGGTCAAATAATAGTTCGGTGATGCTAGATACGCATCTCTACGATTGTGTTGGCTTTCCTTGTGGTTGCAACATGGCTGCTGTGTGTGTACCATCATGTCCACATTCCAAATGAGAAGAAAGGGCAGCCATGTGGGTGTTTCTTTTATCAGGAAGACAGGAATTTTCCCAGAAGCATTCTTCCATCTCAATGGCCGCCCTCAGCTGTGAGGGAGATCGGGAAAGCCAGCATCCTGCCTGGGGCAGTCAGATGGCTTCACAAACAAATCAGGGACGCGTTATTCGAAAAAGGGGCAAGTGGGCCCTTGGTTGGTATTTAACTCTATGCGTTACGCTTAATGTCTTCAGAAATTAAATCCTGTGCTGAACTTCTGATTGGAATCACTACGAGATATCAGTGCTACGACGTATTTATTTAAGTTTTCATCGTTTTTGCCACTTGGTCAGGATTGGAGAGGGTGGAGTGTTTCCGTTTTGAATCGGAAGCCTGTGTCTTATTCCGATCTCCTTCTCTCGATCTATTTTGCACTCAAGTTTCATTTCGTAATGGCTCTTGCATTTATTTTCTTAATAAGAGATTTGACCAAGCCCTTCTGTCTCAGGACTTTTCAGCAGGGATGCTAAAGGGCTTCGGCTCTCCGTCGGCCAGTCCCCTTTGTGTCTTGGCCTGGAACCCGCTTCTCAGAGAGCAGCGTGCTTTCCCCCACTCAGCACCTTTCCACGTGTCGGGGCTTCTGAATAGAACACGCGCCTTGTCCCGCCTCCGTGAGAAATGCCCGCCCCTCACTCAGGAGCCAGCTCACGGGCTTTTTTCTGTGAATTCTTCTTTAGCCTCTCGGAGGTCATGGGTTGTCCCTCCTCAGGCAGCCACATTACCCAGGGGTCCTTCCTGGAGCTCATCCCCCCAGTCAGCACTAAGGGATCAGAATGGCTTAGTCAACTTTTGATCCTTAGAACTTAGCAAAGTATCTTTAACATGGTAAGAATTCAAATATTGGGCTAGGTGAATAAATAAATGAGTGAATATAAACACTTTAATGAGAAAAGTATTTTTCC
>NW_011893715.1:2565-3263 GCF_000151845.1 Pteropus vampyrus | reverse complement strand
AGAGAGGCCGGAGACCGAGCTCTCTGGGAGAGAGTCAGATTTTGAGAAAAACTATCGGGTTCGTGTGTTACTTGAAACCCCCGCGAGACGTCACAAACGGAGATGTCAGGTCACTGGACAAACGAGTCTGCAGTTCTCAGGGAAATACGTCTTCTCGAGTCGTCAGCATTTGGACGGGATATGGAGCCGTCGGGGTGGATGGAACCCTGCAGGACAAGGACAGGTTTACAAAGCTTCCGATGCGTAAGGAACCGTACCGTCTCAGAGACTGCGCGGAGCAGTGACAGGTCGAGGCGGGCGGGCAGAGGGGGCAGGAGTACGGATCCGCGGGAGAAAGAGGTACCCGGGAGGGGAGAGAAGTCGACGACGATGGCGCTGCCGAGAAGTGAGAAAGAGCCGCGCGCTGGACGGAGCAGAAGGGCGACAGCAGTGACCTCCCCGCCACTGGTCACCTCCCCGCCAATGATGACCTCCCCGTCACCGGTGACCTTCCCACCAACGATGACCTCCCCGTCACTGGTGACCTTCCCACCAACGATGACCTCCCCGCCACCGGTGACCTCCTTGCTACCGGTGACCTCCCCGCCAATGATGACCTCCCCGCCACTGGTCACCTCCCTGCCAGCGATGACCTCCCCGCCAATGATGACCTCCCCCCAATGATGACCTTCTCCCAATGATGACCTCCCCGCCACCGG
>NW_011893715.1:0-752 GCF_000151845.1 Pteropus vampyrus | reverse complement strand
TGACTGTCCCCGGGTGACTGTGCTGGGAGCGTGTTGTGCAGGACTGTCCTTGGGGAATCAGTGGCAGCCTTTACATCATGTGCTTCCCAGGGACCCGGGAGCAACGTGTGAGATTACAAGGCAGGACAGGTGAACGCAGAAGCAGGCACGCACATGAATGATGGCGATTCAGATACAAAATTTGGGCTAGAATGTTGGCAGACGCAAAATTTGCTCAGTTGATACCTTTGCGGTTTCTGCCATGGCATGCCAGCAAAGTGTCGTCTCCATGACGGGGTCCTGATAGATTTAAGAATCTTTTCTTCTAAGCAAATAGTCGTCGCCTGTTCAAAGAGCATTCTTGGTGAGAGCACGTGTTTTCATTATCCATTCATCTACGCACGTTCTCACGGTAAAACGACGCTGATGAAAACAATGCTAACGTATAAAGAATAGTGAAAAATAATGTTAAAGTGTTAGAGAACCTCAGGAAATTTGAAGAATTTATAAGGTTTCCTACCCATTATATTTGCAACTTAGGAAGAAGACAGTTTTAAATGAAACTACAAGCATGTAATGTCGCATGGTTAGCGAAAGATGTCGGACGGAAAGATTCAAGCCTTTTGATTTCAAGTCAAATGAGTTCTATAATATAGCAATAGTAGATCTACAGTATCTAAAATTATATTTTAAAATTACAAATAATTTATACCAATCTTCTCATTTTATGCATGTGTTATATTTCTGTAGAGCTTTATATGTACATATTTCAG
>NW_011893714.1:6329-7730 GCF_000151845.1 Pteropus vampyrus | reverse complement strand
AAAGTTTAATATTTTTATATACTTTTAAAGGAATATGTAATAGAAGAATATACATTTTCTTTCTGCAAGTAGTTCTTTAGGTTAAGAGATAGAGAATTTCTAATAAAGAGCACCATCTAGTGGTACAGTTAGAAATATATCAAAGACTTATATTTTCTATTTAAAAAATTATTACTAAAAACTATTTCATATTTTCTCATGTATTTTAAATATCTTTGTGTTCGTGTGTGTATATATGTGTGAATGTGTGTGCATATTCACTAAAGCATATATAGTTAGGAAGTAAAATTCAACTTTCCGTATGATAATATTTTTCCTATATTTTATAAAAATGACCAGATCAAGTATTTAAACATTAGTTACTAAATTTGAGACTTTATTCACTTACTTAGCTGATTTTTAATTTGTTTGTTATGATCTCTTGTAGTTAGCATATATATCTCTTAGATATTTCCTGAACCACTGTTTCTGTTTAAATTAAAGAATGAAACAAATATCTAAAAAGTTCGGTGTGAACAAAGATATGGTTTCTAGTATATTTCCAATTAAGTTCTCCATGTATTATTCAATATGAAATCCTTTCAGAATTCAAGTGAAGGGTAAAATTAAATTTGCCATTTAAAAACTAGTCAGCTGAAAATTTCAAATCTCTTAGAAATTATGTTGCATCTAACTTTCTACTCTGGTTTGGAACTGAGGGTGAGAGAGTGACTACTGTGAGTTCTGAGGTGAAAAATAAAATCATTCTTCATTTTTATGTCAAGGGCTTAAATTATATCACTGGAGTGACTCATTTGTTCCAAGCATCAGAATACAGTTTAAGCAAAATACCTCAGAGTTCGTTTATTGTAAGTCATCACAGTATGATATTCTAACACTTAAAAACAGGAATCTCCAAAAAGGATGTTTGACAGTCTAAAATTTTCTCATAACTTTAGAAATTATTTCATACTGTGATCCATAAGAAATTGGTAGACTGCTGTGCCAATTTCATCTTGGAAATCACTGCACCAAACATTACTTGACAGTTTTACTTTCTAATTCTGAAATAAAACAAAACAACAACAAAAATCTTATGTAAAACACCTTAAATTATTTCTTTTTTTATGAGTTGCTCATTTTTCCTTTTTAATAATAATTAAAGAAATTTTATGTTTAGTCATTCTATGAATGGTATATACTGCAAAAAGCAAAATAGGAAAAGCAGAATAAAATATGCTTATGTGAGTGAACTCCATGTAGAAATCTATCTTGTTTTGTTTCTAAACAGAATATATTTAGCATTGAATGGTACCTCCCTGAAGGCAAGTATTGTAACTTATTTACCAGTGGATTCTCAGCACTTAGCACAAGACCTACACTAAAGTAGGAATTTAAAAAAATGTTTAAAATAAATAAAAA
>NW_011893714.1:4177-5024 GCF_000151845.1 Pteropus vampyrus | reverse complement strand
TTTCATTTTAATCTATAAAATAGTAGTTTGAAATCCATACTATTATTATCCGCATTTTATTAATGAGGCAAGGAGAGAGAAGTATTGAGGCTCAAGAAAAAAAACAGTTTACCCAATAAGCAGATTGTAAATGATGGGATGGGACTACATGATAGGGCTTTTTGCAGTATATTACTATAGTTTTCAGAGGAATATCCCAAAAGCATCATGGAATTCTATTGGGTATTCCATGGACATGATACATTGACACACATCTATCTGTTATGAGAAACCTTTTTACTACGTAAGCTGAGCGTTTAGGGCCTCTCGGAAAGCCTAGTGAAACACCTGGCTTAACTTTCTCTTCAATCTATTGTTCCTAACCGGTGCATTCTCTCTTTTTCCCTCCCTCTGAAACTCCGGAGCATATATTAAGTTAATTCAGAGGCCTCAGGGACCATGCAAAGAGTCTTGATTCTGACCTTACCATACTTCCTTTCTCCAGAGTACCCAGGATTGACGGTAAACAAGGAAACGGAAAGCATAAGGATGTTCTATGGCCATGCCACCCTGAACGTGCCCGATCTCTTCTGATCTCGGAAGCTAAGCAGTGTTGGGCCTGGTTAGTACTTGGATGGGAGACCACCTTGGAAGACCAGGCGCTGTAGGCATTTAAAAATAAAATAAAATAAAATAATAAATAACTAGAAAGCCAAAAGAAATAAAACTCATGAACACAAATTTAAAAAAAAATTCTACAGTGATGCCCTTCTGAATGTGTCCGATCTCGTCTGATCTCAGAAGCTAAGCAGGGTTGAGCCTGGTTAGTACTTGGATGGGAGACCACCTAGGAAGACCAGGTGCTGTA
>NW_011893714.1:0-1592 GCF_000151845.1 Pteropus vampyrus | reverse complement strand
CTTTTCTAGATAGCCCTTGTATCATTATTATTCTCATAATTTCACTATGATCTAATTAAAACTGAGTAAAATTGGGAATTTGTTTTGATGTCCTTCTATGTTACAATTCTATTTATACATTTCATACATCTTCACTATTTTCTTAAGAGGTTTTAAAATAAATGCCCCTATTATCTTTTTATACCTTGGATTCTACTTATATGTAGTTATTATGCAGGGTCATGAGTTATTCAGGCTTCCCTATCTCCTAGCTGTGAGTTATGCTACCCGCTAACTATCATTTTACTAATTTGAACAGGGCATTAAAATAAAAAATCTTCCTCCAAAATCCTAGCCACATTTTCTTCTGTAAATATATCTATTTTTTATTCAATTAGTCATGAACTGCAATAATAAATATAAAATATAACCAGAGTTATAATTAAAACTTAGTGTGTGTAAGTAGAGAGGGTCAAGAAAGCAAGCCAGATATAGTGAAAAGTAGTTGTGCTGTTTAATTAGGAGTCAGAAGTGAGGCTAGACTGCAGGTAAAAACAGAGTTGTCCCAGTGAGAGACACAGGAAAGCCCAAACTCCGTCTTTGTGGAAAGAGGCACTTTGTTCTGTACAACTTTTTGGTCTGCAGCAATGAATAGTTGGGGAGCCTGCTTATTACTGTTATCCTATTATAATGTGCCCCTCAATGTATCACAATATAATTATCTCAAATCCAACAGTACAACACACATCTAAATTTCTGAAGCAAAGTGAAATATTTAAGTCCTTTTAATCAGGCGAGTAAATCATGAAACATAAAGTATGGCTCTCTATTCTTGTTCAAAGTAAAAATCAACAGCCTGCATTCATGAAAACAAAAAACAAAGTTAACCTAGGAGTGCCATCTAGTGGAAAGATCTATTACGACCACAACAGGCTGTCAACTTCCCACAGGCTTTTCTTAGAATAAAACAAAAATGAAGTGGGGAGAAAGCCTGTTGTACAGTGCAGGAAAGTCCTAGCTAATACCTGGAAATTAAGGAAGGACGTTGAAATCTAGAGACAGAGGTAATTATTAGCATTGCTTCCTCTTTTTCCTCATAGAAAAACTACCCATCTTAAAAGCAGTGAAAGAAGTGTATGTCTCAGAAGAGTTGTACATACCGTGCCTGACACAGAGTGAGACTGATAATCCGAGCGTGCTCGGATTCCAGGGTGGCAGAGAGCTCTCAATGGGGTAACTACCGTGGGATGGAAGAAATGACAAAGAAAATAACCAGAATTTTTTTTTTTAAATGCAGCTTTCTCTAAAAAGGATTTGACGATGATATAGATATGATTTCAGTAAAGTGAATTTTCATAATGGCTGCTATGGAATGTGCAAAGGAAAGAGGGGCCTGATGGGAGCTTGGAAAGTCTGATGATTGCCCCGGGAGGGGAGTGAGGGAGCACTGAGATGAAGATATTTGGAGTCCCATTTATATACCAAACATTCCCGTCTGGGGAAGTTTGACAAACCCCTGGTATGTAATATACATTGTGGCTGTATTTGCATAATTGCCTGTATTTCTTAAATAAAGTTAAGTGCGTTGAAAAACAAGTGTGAGGCTTTTGCCA
>NW_011893713.1:5873-8168 GCF_000151845.1 Pteropus vampyrus | reverse complement strand
TATTCTTTAAAGGCCAGTAATGTTTGTAACCGTTGGGGAAACATGATCAATCAGAGCTTTACAAGCTTTTCACGGGTGGCTTCCTTAACAAATGCGCTTCTTGCCCTGGTCATTCATCATATCTGGAAGTTGGGGGGATAAGCTTGAGCGCTTTGCCCGGTCCATGCTGACAGTGGCCACTTTGTGGGTCTGTGGAGGGAAGGCCTGTTGGGGTGTCTGGGCAGCGTAAGGCAGCACCCCGTAGCCCGCTTGTGTTTGTGTGGGTTCAGTGTGCTGAAACCTCCCGTCCTGGGGACATCGAGTCACACACGGAAAGAGCCCCTCTCCCTATCGCTGTTTAGGGGGATTGGTGGCTGGCTTAGAGTAGGGGGTGTGCTGTGAGAAATGAAAAGCCGAGTCACTGGGGGCCGGCGTGTGGTGCCACCTGCCGACAGCACTGGGCGCGCGGGGTCCAGCGCCGTCACAGTGACTGGAGTCACGTCGAGAGCTCCGAACTAATGCTCCGGCTGCGCGTCGGCTGTGACTGCGGACGTCACCTGTCTTCCAGGCAGGTTAGTGCTTCTGAAAGGAGCAGAGAGACAGGTGGAGAGGACAGACTCACTTATTTCTTGTCCTAGAGCTGGTAGGGCGTGGGCAGAAGGGTCGAGCTCGTAGGGTCAAGTTCGGACATTTGTGAGGTTTACAGGAAGCGCAAGTGAGAACAGTTGAAGCAGCTTCGACAGGGCGAAGAACCGAATGGCGGGAAAAGGGGGGGCAGGAACACGCAGATCAGAGCCGGTGAGCTGGACAGAGAGCCAGCCAAACAGCGTCAGACCCTGAAGGTCACAGAGTGGGGACAGTGTCCCCCCCCACACGTGGTTCTGGTGTGCATCACAGTCCCCTCGCCATAGATGGTTTCTTTAGACGAAGCCGGGACCGTTCCAGTGCCTCGTCCCTGCGTGAGGAGGGTTTGTACTGAGCCCCACTTTTAGATACTTTATTCTTTTCAAGATCCCTGCCGAGGGATTTCGAATGATTTCCAGTTTCTGCTTTAGTCGGTTTGTGTGCCGGAAATGGACCTTACAGTAAGCGGCCCCTCAGTAGTATCCCCCTGACCCTCCCAGGCGTGCGTGCCTGGCCGGAGAGTGCCGTTTGCGGCGTGGGTTTGAGGTTTCTGGAGAGAAGAAGGTGGCTCACGTGACAGAAGAAGCTTTCTCATAGCTGGCCCTCATCCTCTCACTTTTCTGCTTAAAACTGTATTCGCGTGTATGTGGTCAATTAAAGACGGAAGAGTTTGATTTCATGGGAGGCCTTAGCCTTGAAAGGACTTTGGAGAGTGGGCCCCCTTCAGTTATAAGACCTGGGAGGGGGAGACCCATTTCCTGGCTTCCTTTAAATCCATAGCAACGCGGGATTAACACCAGCTTTTAGGATGGGGGTCCCAGTGTTCGTTCTTGTAGGAACTGCAGAGTGGAGGGTTTATAGCATAGGCTCTGCAGTTAAAAATCAGATTAAAATTTCAGCTATCATCCATATTAGCTGTGCGATCTTAAGTTATTTGCCCTGTAAGCTTTTACTTTTTCATCTACAGAATGGGGTTTTATAATAACAGCATTTCATATTTATATTATAATAATACTAGTTTATAATAATAGCATTTATCTCTGGAATTTGTTTTAAGGATTAAATGGGACAATGAATATAAGACTTAGCACAATGCCTGGCAAAGGCTTAGAAACTATTCAGTACATTATAGTGCATCTGTCTGAAAATTTTATTGCTGTGTAACAAATTGCCGCAGTAACAGAGGCTTAAAATAACCCACATTTATTACCTCGAAAGTTCCATGGGCCAAGAGTCCGGCATCTTTCAGCCGAGTCTTCTGCTCAGGGCTTCACAGTGCTGGGACCACACACAGTGTCAGGTATCTGTGTCCTCAGCTGGTGGGACCAGGGCCTTGGACCTTTGCCTTGCCAGCTATCAGCCAGGAGTGTTCCAGCAGCCAGAGGTTGCCCCCGGCCTTGTCACGTGGTCCCCGGCCGGAGCGCCGCAGGACGGCAGCTTACCTTTGTGCACTTCGCGGGCAGCTGCCGTCACTTCCAGTCTGTCCTTCAGCAGGGAGCCGGTCCCTTTACCTGACGAGGTCCAGGCCTCCCAAGAAAACCTCCCTTTTTAATAAGGACCGAGGTAGAGCCACCCTGGGCGTGAAGTCCAGCGTATTCACTCTGCCACCTTCATCCGTAGCAAAGGGACCGTGCAGGCCGTCGACACCAAAGGCTGGAAGCTGGCACGCTACGCCCGAATTTTGCCTTCCTC
>NW_011893713.1:2972-3323 GCF_000151845.1 Pteropus vampyrus | reverse complement strand
AACGAAATTCAGGTGGGCACAGTAAGTGGCTCAGTGTCATCCACGAGGATTTCTGCTCACACTCGACTTTCGTATTTCTAGGAACTGGAATTTCACTTGGTCCGTGATGGGTGCTAGATACGTGTTAACTTAGTGAATGAAGGGGTTCTGGCTGTGAAGCCCGACAGTCAGTCTTCAAGGAAATGACTGAATTTATTTCCCCCGTCCCCCCAACATAGTCGAATGGGAAAAATACTCCGGCTAAAGTTTTCGATTATAACTTAATGTATTAAATCCCGTTGGAAACTACATGTGCTTTCCAAACGGATCTTCAGCAAAACATTAAATCTTAAACCCATTTAGTCCATTTTT
>NW_011893713.1:0-1016 GCF_000151845.1 Pteropus vampyrus | reverse complement strand
GATGCTGTGGCAGGTGTTCACTGTGTGTGTGCACGTGTATGTGTGCATGCTCACACGTGTGCGTGTGCCACGTGGCCGGTGACGCGCAGGCCGTGCGCAGTGGCTGCTGACACCGTGGCAGGTGTTCACTGTGTGTGCACGTGTGTGTGTGCATGCTCACACGTGTGCCTGCGTGCGTGTGCGTGTGCCACGTGGCCAGTGACGCGCAGGCCGTGCGCAGTGGCTGCTGACGCCGCGGCAGGTGTTCACGTGTACTCTGTCACTGTTCTTTGCCATTTACTGTCGCGTTCCGTCCTTACCGCCTTCGGAGGCGCAGGCACTGCCACTGCCACAGGGGCGAGGACATGGCAATGTCGGGGACACGCTGTGAGCCGATTGCTGCGTTTCTAAATCCCCGACACTTTGACTTCGGACGCCCTATTTTTAGCTACGTTTGCTCACACAGCTCCTTCCCCCCGATCCTCCTGGGGCCCGGCCATACATTTGCTTTCGGACGTGAGCCTGGTTTTTCAGTCCGTCTGTGAACACGGATGAGGAGGTTTCTAACCAAGTGACGAGGGAGAAGGGGCAGGCTGGGGAGGGTGTCTGTCACGTGAGCAACGATGAAGCCGCTGGGTGGTGCCCTGTGATCTGTAGAGCTTTCCGTGTTCCTTCTCCTTGCGCGGTGATCGTGTCACCCGTCGGGGAGCCAGGCGAGGAGCTGGGTGCCCTGGCCAGACTCCGTGGCTGAGGCTGAGGCCAGGCCTGGGATGGGACAGTGTCTCGGCCCGTCTCTTCCCCTCCGCTGCCATGGTCCCTTCTCCCCACGCGCCCTCGTTTCGAGTCTGTTCATCGTTCCATTATTTTCAAGCCTGTTTGTTTTGGTCGCTGTGGTTCTGGTTTTGTTTTCCCACTGTTTCTGTGGTCGTTTGAATTTCGTGCGGTTTTATGAACTACAGACAGAAGAGACACGTGGCCATAGTTGCAATTCGTTGTATCATCGAGAGAGCGGATGGGCCGCAGTTTCTTGTCCAAAC
>NW_011893712.1:9400-9953 GCF_000151845.1 Pteropus vampyrus | reverse complement strand
GAGACTCTTGTTTGCCAGTGACAGATCTAAGTCAGTCCTGGTGGCCTCGTCTTCCCTCCCCCTGTGCCTGTCACCCACTGGGACTGCGACTACGCCAGGCCTGGATGCGGGGAGGGGTAGGACCTTGGGGACCAGAGCTGCCCCCTGGGGCCGGAGCACTGCCCCAGGGGTTCTGGGCAGAAGGGAGCATGGACGCCAGAAGGCAGGGCCAGCAGGCCCCACGGTGGCCCCCCGTGTTCGTGCACCCCTGGGAGCTCCTAAGCCGATCACCGCTGGGGCGAGTTCAGGGCCAGAGGCGAGTCTGGGGCGGACAGGTGTGTCGAGGAAGCTGTGGGGGACACCGGGGCAGGCCTCGGGTGGCGCTCCGAGCGGAAAGCTTGCTTCGCCCCTGGCTGGAAGCAGCTGCGGGCCTTCGGCTTCGTGGCAAGGCAGAAAGTGTGGTGTGTCGAGGGTGTTCGAGGTTATTCCGCAGCTCGAGCCCAGGCCCCACCATTTTCAACCTACTCAGACATCCGAGACTCGCGGGGCTTCTGAGGGCTCGGAGCATCCATCC
>NW_011893712.1:4794-6130 GCF_000151845.1 Pteropus vampyrus | reverse complement strand
GCTCTTTGCAGTTATTGGAACATTTTAATCACAGTCTCCTGATCGTTAAGGAGCTCACGGCACGTCTGGGATCATGGCTGAGAAATGGACGCCGGAGAAAACCCGATTCTTTTTTATTTTCCTGTGCAAGGGGAGGATGCGGGCTTAGCGCTATGCTCGGCCCAGTCCCTCGGGATTTACGAGGGAGCCAAAACCTACCAGCATCCCCTCTGCACCGTGCTGACGTCCAGGGCTGAGCCAAACATCTCCCAGATCGCACACTGAAGCTCCCGCGGTTTCAAATTCATGCTGCAAATAAATTGCATTTATTTTCACCACTGTTTTCCAGAGAAAAATTCAAACTTTAGAGGATTATCCTGGAGTAAATCTGAAAGACAATGGGAAATCAAAGTGCCCTGGGCCTCTTTTCCCTTCCTCCCTCCCTCCGTTGATGAGAAGCAGAAGTTCTGCCCGGGTCAGGCAGATGGCCTCAGGAGGATGGAGCTCTACCTGAATTTTTGTTTGCAGACGTGCTGGCCCATCTGAGTAGAGTCTGCACCAGGGTACCAGCTACCAGCTATGCTCAGGTTGTTAAGGTTCCAGCCGTGGCTTTGAGTTACTAGGGCCAATGAATTCTGTGTTCCGCCTGAGCTTATTCGAGTTGGGTTTTGTCTCTTGTCACCTAAAGCGTCCCCTCTGATTTCTATACGCAGAGCCTGGAGTGCAAAGGGATGCTCGCTCGGGGTTGCTGTCTGAGTGACTAAATGTTTTAAAATGTGCCATGGGGGGGGGCGGGCGGGGCTCCCAGCCTCGACACAGACACGCCGACGTTAGGGGACAAGCGCTTCTGTGTAGGGGTCACCCTGTGCATCGTGGGTGGCCCGAGCTGTACCCTCTTGTGCTAGTAGCCGACATCCCTCCTGACAGTCCAAGATGTCTCCTGATGATGCCAAGTGTCCTCAGAGGGGACAAATCGGCCCCGACCGATAGAAACAAACCCACGATCCCTCAATCTGAAGGACGTATTAAACATCTCCCGTGAAACATACCGTGTGGATTGGCTAAGGATGCCACAGAAATAAGATAAGGTGAAATGAAATGCAAGCCAAGGTCTTGCTTCTCGCCTTAATTCTGGCTCGGGAGTGACGTGCCCCCCGCGGAGGCAGACGCCGTTTGCGTCCCGGGAGACGCATCGGGCTCGCTCAGCCCAGGCCATCCGTCCGTCGCCCGCTGGTCTGTCTGGGAATCATTTCGTTTCCTCCCGTCTTGCTCACACGTGTGCCCTGTCTCTGTCTTTCTCCGTCTTGATAATGAAAGGGTTTCAAGGAGGTAGAAGTTTGCTTATCATCCTCATCGT
>NW_011893712.1:0-2323 GCF_000151845.1 Pteropus vampyrus | reverse complement strand
CCCAACCCCGCCACAACGTCCCAGCCCCTGGCACCTCTGTTCCATTTTCTGTCTCTAGAAATTTAGCTTCTTTAGGGACTTCATGTGGATAGAGTCACACAGAATCCGTCCTTTTGTGACTGGCTTATTTCACTCAGCGTAATGTCCTCAAGGTCCATCCATGTTGTATTGTGTGTGAGAATTTCTCTCCTTTTTAAGGCTTCATAATACGTATTGTATGGATAGCCCATATTTTATTTATCCATTCGGCGATCAGCGGAAATTTGGGTTTCTTCTACTTTTCGGCTATTAGGAATAATGCTGCTGTAAACGTGGGCGTACAAATGTCTGTTTGTGTCCCTGCTTTTAATTCTTATTTTCCGTTTGATTCATCTGCTTTTTCACAGTAGCCATCCTAATGGATGTGAGTTGATACCTTGTGGTTTTGACTTGCATTTCCCTAATTACCGAAGTGAGCATCTCCTCATGTGCTTATTGATTATTTGTTTATTTTCTTTGGAGAAATGTCTGTTCGAGTCCTTTGTCATTTTTGAATCGGTTTGTTCGCTGTGGTTGAGTTTAGGACTTTCCATGTTTTAAATATTAATCCCTTATCAGATGTATGGTTTGCAAATATTTCCTCCCATTCTGTGTATTGTCTTTTTACCCTGTTGATAGTGTCTTTTGATGCACCAAAGGTTTTAATTTGATTAAATCCAAATTGTCTGTTTTTTCTTTTGCTGCCCATGTTTCTGGTGTCATACCAAAGGAGTCGTTGCCATATCTGACGTTGTGACATCTTTTCTCTATGTTTTCTTCTGAGAGTTTGATAATTCTAACGCTTACGTTTAGGTCTTTGAACTATATTCAGTTCATTTTTGTATATGGTGTTGCGTACGAGTCCAACTTTACTCTTTTGCACGTGGCTATCCAGTTTTCCCAGTATACTTGTTGAAAAGACTGTCTGTTCCCCATTGAATAGTCTTGGCACCCTAGTCGAAAATCATATATATATGCAAGGGTTGTTCCCTGAGCTTGCTGTTAGTAACTCTCATTGTATTTATGCTTTATTTGAATTGGCCGTGTTCTCACAGCGTCTGTGTGATCTCATTTCCTGTCTAGCTCTTCCGGTAGATTATATACGTTTTGAGAATTGTGCCCAGGTTTTTTTCTCATTGTTTTGTATCTTGGTGTTGCCAAGGGCCTTTCTTTTCTATTTGTTGGGATTTGTCTGATCAAGGCGGCTGGCTGTACCTACTGACCTAAGTGACCTGGCGATGGGTCCACATCGACCCCTGCTTGGAACCTGCCTCCCTGGGCCTGCCGCACCAGAACACGTGGCAGGGTAACACATTCGCACTGCCAGCCTCCCGCTGCGGCCGGGGTGTGCCAGCGTTCGCTTCTCAGCAGTGTTGTCGAGCAAACTGTTGAGCCAGTGGAAACATGGCTGCTGGGAATGTGCGGGTGACCGTTGCTGTCCGGGCCTGTCCCCCGCCTCCCGTTACCAGTGGGGCTGAGTCACAGTCGGATTCTCTTTCCGATCCCCTTTCCTGGGTCTTCTTCCTCTTTCCAGCCCTAAAATTTGGATCACCGAGACTTGGTCTCCAGATGCCTTCTCGATGCACGTTTATTTCCATGGCGAGCGTATCCCGAAAGCTTTGGGTGCAATCCACCTGCTGGCAACTCCCAAATTCAAATCTCCAGACCCAGCTTCTCCCTTGGAAGACCGCGTTAAGTCTCTGAGCCTTTCTGAGCCTCAGTTTCCTCATCTGTAAAACAGGGACAACATGACCTTCATTGCTGCTGTGCGCTATAGGCTTCGTGCGTCAGTGTGTGGCATCCAGCAGGTGCCTAGGAAGCAGTAAGCTTTCTTTCCAGTTTACTTTACTTAAGGTTCAGCCGCAGGAGGCCCCAAGATCACTTAATTATCAGACGTTCCTTAATAAGAGACATTTAGGGAACGAAATGAAAGCAAGAATTAAAATGCGGTAGATCTCAGCATCTCCTGGCTCTTCGTGACATCTGTATGCAGGGCACAAAGCCACTCCCTGTCACCTCAAAGTGTGAAGTGTGTGTGCAGTGTTTGTGCTTTTTATCATTAATTCTGTTTTTTTCCAGAGAGTTCTCATTTGTTCTTCCCATTTGTCCTCAACCAGCCGGTATCCGATGTTAGCAGATACGGAGGTTATCTCGCGCTGCAGACGTCTGCGGGTTTGAGGGATGCACGGCTTGGTGAGAACGAGCAGCCCGTGTAATCGATGCCTGATGTCGGTCTTCTGGGCCCGGGCGGCCCCACCGCGAGCAGCGTCTCCGAGAACGGGTGAGGACAGGGGCCGATGGGGTC
>NW_011893711.1:6921-7278 GCF_000151845.1 Pteropus vampyrus | reverse complement strand
CTTGCCTCCGCATCCGGCTCCATGCCTCCCTGCTGGTCTGCTGTCCACACTCTTTCTCACTCTCTAACTTGGTTTCTGTCTTCTGAATTTCTCCCTCCCCCTCTCTATTTGTATTTATTTATCATTATTATTTTTAAAAATTAACTTATTTAATAAACAGTCATATGGTGCTTACTGCGTGGTAGACCCTATGCTCAGTGTTGTACAAAAATGAACTCATTAAACCCTCGCCACCACCTTCTGGGGGAGATGCGGCTGTAGAAATCAATTCTAACACATGTGGGTGTTTTATTATTTTTTTTAACCCCATCTGAGCATTCCTCTGCAGGAGTTTGATTGGCAGGGTTTCTTTTCTGG
>NW_011893711.1:3537-4231 GCF_000151845.1 Pteropus vampyrus | reverse complement strand
CCCCCGCATTCATCTCTCTGTGGACTGTGGCCAGCAGGCTGGACTGAAGCCAGGGGGTGGGGGCTGGGCAAGCGGAGGCATTGGATAGAGCCAGCACCAGGCCTGGGAGAGGAGGAGGCTGGATGACCTTGGACGCCTGAAGAGGGAGGGCCCTGCCCTGCCCCAGGATGAGGAGCTAATTAATCAGATGAATTAATTGCCCATGCTGCCCCAATGACTCCCCGGGGCCCTCTCCATCAGCAGCCCCTCAGGACGGGGCTGGGACAGAGCCAGCAGCCCCTCACCCCGGGTCACCCCGTCACTCCTAGGCTCCTGGAGAGGACACCGCCACACACAGCCCCGGTGACAGCAGGAGGCGGCCGGGCGATGGACACAGGCACGCACGCACACGTGCACATACGCACACACACACATGCAGAGTCATCAGGGCCCAGGAAGGACACACAGAGCCGGGGCCAGGCCAGGAAACAGTCCCAGACTGAGTCACACGAATGCCTACGAGACCTGCTCAGAGGGACAGGCCCACACGCACCATGGTGACGTGCTCAGCCCGGGACGCACGCCTGGCAGAAGGCCAGTTAGATGAGACGTCTCTCTCCGGGGGCGCCCCTGTCGTCACCTTCAGGCACAGTCACCAAGCAGCCACTGCGCACTGAGTCACCCCACATACTCAATTACACCGACTCCAACAGTG
>NW_011893711.1:0-487 GCF_000151845.1 Pteropus vampyrus | reverse complement strand
CGTAAGTTGCTCCGTGCCCAGCACCCGAGTCAGCAGCTCACATGCTGACCTAAGCAGGTGCCTACAGGAATAGGCTGGGAAGCTGGGCTGCCTGGCTTCACATCCCAGCTCTGCCTCCGAGTTGCCCAAGGTACTTTAGCTCCCTGGGACTCAGATCCCACCTGTGGATGGGGATGCTCACTGTGCCCGCCTCCTGGAGGCGGGGTGCGGTGCAGGGAGGATGAAAACAGGTCCTTCAAGTCACGGGCTTAACACAGTGCCTGCTGGTTAGCTGCCTGCCCACAGCTGCACAGCGGGATGATTGGCAGGTGCCAGCCTGTCTGGGGGTCGCACCGTGACTGAGAGACCACAGGCTTGCTGCCAGTCCAGACTAGTGGCCCTCATGCCTGTTCGATAAATCGAGGGATGAAGGTCACAAGTGGGTGGGTTAACTTCTTTTGAAAGATGGGGCTTTCTGACAACTGAATGACCTTGAGTTGGAGATTAG
>NW_011893710.1:5006-5384 GCF_000151845.1 Pteropus vampyrus | reverse complement strand
AGTAACCAAAATGCACCATGCCCCACCTTGTAAAGGGAGCAGACAATGAACCCAGATCCGGACACCGTGTGCTATATGAGAAGGGGAAATTGTTGTGGAGAGAAAGAATTAGGAAGGTGGGGCCGGTGGGGGCTAGAGGAGCAGGGCTGGGTCATGGCCTTCTGCTCCCAGCAGAGCCGAGGGGGGCCTTGAGTGACAGGACTCACTAGTGAGGGCTCCCCGGATGCCCTGCGGATCAGACACGGCAGAGGCCATAGCAGCAGTGCAGGCAGAAGGCAGGGGACTTGGACTAGACGCCAAGTAGCAGTGTAAGGAGGATGTGTTTTGAGTGAACAACTTCGATGTGAGCCATGAGAGAAAGAAATCGAGGATGATGAT
>NW_011893710.1:2174-3661 GCF_000151845.1 Pteropus vampyrus | reverse complement strand
TGAATTTTCCTGGGTGTTTATAGCTGCAGTCACCATTTGCCTGCTCACAGTTTTGTCATTTCTGCGCCCACTTGTGTAAAATACAGGAGCTGAGCATATGCTGGAGCCCCTGAGGCCAGCTGCTTCAGCCTCCATCGAAGCAAGAACATCTGGGAAAGCATAGGCTTGAGGTTCTGGTTCACATTTTTTCAAAGAAATGTTAAAATGAAAACATAGCTATATATAAAAAAAAAAATGTTTATGTCGCCTAGCTTGCCACGAATGTACCATTATCACATTTTGGCACATGCCGTGCTGGAAGCTTTCACTGCCAGACCTGGGAGGGTCCTTAGAACCATCAAACGATCCTGTTTGAGAGATGAGTATAATGAGGCTCAGGGACAGCTGAAGGGACCTCAGTGCAGAGCAAGGCCCTGCCCGATTTCGGCCTGAGTGGCATCTTAGTCACATGCTGATTCTCTATTTCCCTGCGCCCACACACCCTTCCCATAAAACTCCTTGCTCCCTCGCCTTCTCCAGGATCCCAGCCTCCATCCACCAGAGGTCTCTCTCCCACTCTCCCTGGTCCCCTGGGAGCCCTGCACGCCCTCCGGCTTGGGCGCTTCCTTCTTGCTGCTCTGCATACCATCTTCCTACGATCCTCCCCCACCCAGTCTGACCCACATTTATAGATGGCTCTCTGTGGGCCACTGAGAGACACACAAGGAAATGAAACCCAGCCACAGCCTTGTACAGGCAGCACCTGGCCTCAGTCTCTGTCACACCTTCCCAGGGCCGCCCAGAGCCTTAGGCAGGAACTTTATGGAATTGTCCTTCCAGAGGTGGAAGGCCTTGGCATCTGGTCACTTTGAGAACAGGATCACAGGGAAGATGTCCTCTTGGTTTTAGGAGTTTCACTGGATGCTCCAGAGCTGAGGCTACATCAGCTGGTCCGAGCGATTGGGTTCCATAAAATTCTAACATTCTTTGAGATGTTCTAGAAAGGGGCTCTGTGGTCAAGAACACTTGGGCAACACTGCAGACTCATGGTGCCTTTTGGAGGATTGTAACCACGTTAGCTTACAAAAGCCTCTCACTAACCCTAGAGCAGGGAAATGTGTTGAGCGCAGCATTTCCTCACTTACTTGATCACAGAATCCTTTCCTTAAAGAACACAGTTGGAGATGGTAGGCAGCGCTGGATTCATTAAGGTTCTTTTAGCTCTGTACACCCAAATCACTTTTCCTATGATCTAGTGGCGAACTCTCAAAATGTGGGGCAGATAGACTGATTTTTCAGTGATGGTAACAATTTCTGATAATTGCATGTTAGAAACCTTCCTTCCCCCTCTCTCCCATAGGAAACTTAACCACAGGGGAGAAAAATAAATTTCTGGCCTCGAATGGAAGTAAACAGCTGAAGCTGATGAATTCCAGAAGCAAGTATGCTTTTTTCCTGTAAGCATCTATGAGAGAGAGAGAGAGAGAGAGAGAGAGAGAGAGAGAGAG
>NW_011893710.1:0-799 GCF_000151845.1 Pteropus vampyrus | reverse complement strand
AGAGAGAGAGAGAGAGAGAGAGAGAGAGAGAGAGAAAGAGGGAGAGAGAGAGAGAGGAGAGAGAAACGAAAACCACAGAGGCTATGTAAATATAATTATTTCTAAGTAGAGTACCTTCAACATTTTCCATTAAGTAGCAGGGAGGTCATTGTGAGGCCAGTTGTCCAAATATGGCTGCTGATTCCTCTAAGTCAGCAAAGTATATTAAAAAAATGATCTTTGGGACAGAAATTTCTTGCCACACATTCTAGTAAGTATCTCCAAATGTATGAGATACATTATTTAGGGCCATGGTTTTCAAACATTTTTTCAAAGCATGAAAAATCCCTTTTCAAGGGAAATCTTACCCAAAAGCCCCCATTACCTCCAAGCCAGCCCCTGTGGCATCTTCAGGAAACCCCAGGAATCTAGTCTGGAAACCTGTGGTCCAGGGCCGGGCTGCTCCCAGAGCTGAACTCAGACTAGAAACTTCTGCATCACTAGGGTGCTTATTAAAAACGCAGCCACTGGGCCAGGCACGGACCTGCCCCATCAGAATCTACATTTTCACTCTATCTCCAGAAGATTTGTGTGCACATTAAAATTTAAGAGGCAGATCAAGGGGATTTACTCCGGAATATTTTTTTCCTCTGTTGCATCATCCTAAATACCTGGATGAGGCTTCTTGAAAATTAGTCTGGGAATTTTAGGCTCCCAACCCAGCTATAGCGCTAAGTGGGGCAATCCAGGATAGTCATGTCATCTGCTGGACGTTTCTCTCTGTACATCCAATTCTGGACCCCGCCCCGCATGGAAGAGC
>NW_011893709.1:9533-10469 GCF_000151845.1 Pteropus vampyrus | reverse complement strand
TAACTGGCTCAAAGTTGTACAGCTGGTAAATTATTCACTAGAGAAGGTGATAATACAGTGAGGAAAAGAGATATACTACATTGCAAGGTAAAAAGTGTCATAATGTGACTCTACTGAGGAGACACTTGATGGCTTTGCACTTTCCAGACAGAAGTAGAGGAGTTAATGAGAGTCAGTTTTCAGAAAAAGCTAAAGGAAGAAAGGCAAGAAATGTCACGGCATGCTTAAGAAAACTGTGGAACTTTCGGTGTGGCAATAATACAGGACATAAATCAGGACAAGCAGTAGAAGTGCGTGGAAGTGAGTGTCAAGGGTAGAATGGAAGTCTAGAGCGATCCACTGGAACAAAATGGCAAAATGGGAGAGAAGGAAAGTAGCCCTGACATCTGAGAGCTGGTGGATACTCAGCTGGGCCTGGGTGCTCTCCTGTGGGACGTGACCCTTCCACAGAACGGCAAAATCTGACAAGGCCACAAGATCCTGGGACCACAGTGAATCAAGCAAGGCAAAACCACTCTGCAATAATAGCTTCATACAGACAAAACAAGAACGTGTTCCAAACCGTAATGATCCAACATCACTCTATCTTGGCTAATGTAAGTGACTACTGTTTCTTTACTAATTCACTTGAGCCTCAACTCATTCTTCCTCCTCATAGATAAGATTTAAAGAGCCAGTCTGTTTATCCTGTCTGTAGTCATAGAGTTGCCTTTACTTCTGAAGCATCCAATTCAGAGCAAACTTCAGCTTCCTTGATCTCTCCCCCAAATCACTGAACACTAACTCAAATCTTTAAATATGTCTTTTGTAATACTCTTTTCCGAAGACACCCATAGTTCCCCATAATGCGTATTCTCCCTCGGTGCACCAGACACTAAACCTAACTTGTTGCACTTCAGGTATATCTCTGGTGGTGGTTGTGTGGAAATCGTTTTT
>NW_011893709.1:4270-5944 GCF_000151845.1 Pteropus vampyrus | reverse complement strand
GTCCAACTGAACCAGTCACTACTCAGGAAACTTAGGGAGCTTGGGGGAACAGAAGGAGTATAGGATAGCAGTGAGGTAATCTAGCTAGCATGCAGGGGGCCTTGCAAAAACGATGTTCTGTATAAAACAAAGGTTCCAAAATGGGGCATCCTACACTTCTGAGGAAGCTGGTACATAGGATGAGCCGAGTTCCTGAGTTTGTATCGAGGCTCATAACATATTTCTGAAAAGTGTCAAGAAATAACACTAACGTACTGTTCAATGACTTTAAAATGGGGGTTCTGCAACCAAAAAACTGTGAGAAATGCTCAATAAGAACGTCTTCGGTAGATTTTGTTTACTGAAGTATTTATCAGAAACTTTACTGGATTCACGGGCAGTGTTTTCCATACTCCTTATGCGCGGGTTTTTTGTTATTTTTTCAGAAACTGTGTTATCACAGCACATAAAATATCTGAGTAGCTCGTAACACAGTTTGGGGAAATCTGTGATGATATAATCAACTACAAGAGATAGTTCCTGAGGTTACTAATAATTTGTTACCATTGAAAAGAGATATTTCAGAATTTTTTAAATTTATGTTACAAATTTCTATATCAAGAACAAGAGTCCTAAGAAACAAATATCCATGAGTTTATGGACTTGCCAAGGGTGTTATCCATCGTTTCCTTGTGCCGGTCTGATAAATAAATGACAGAATAAATATTAGCAAAGAAAAAAAAAAATCTGGACACAGAGCTACAGAGGAATCCAGTGTCTCATATGTGACTCGGTGACTTAAACAACTCAGGCTCTGAAACCTCAACTGAAATGAAAAGTTTACTAGAGAAAATGATTGTTGCACTAACGCCTCATTAATGAAGAGCCCAACAATACACCAATGCATCATCGGCTGGGCCTGTCTAAGCTAAAATTTATATCTACACTATGAAGACTGTGTTCATCAGATTCATGGCAAAAAAAACAGATCTCTGAAGACATGCTTAATCTGCCCACGAGAACAAACTGATCTCAAGGACTTCAAAAAACACTCAGTTAGAAATGATAACAGAAGTGATTACAAATCATTTTTATCTTTTCATTAAAGCGGGGGCAGCCGCTTGGTTCTCCCTAAACACTGGATGCTCACAGCAACAGATGGGAGGCTGCAAGGGCAGTGTTCGCGCTAGCGGAAAGATTTGGTAGTCCAAAGATTCTTCTCCACATGGTCTATAACTTAAGATTTTGTTCTTAGGAAACTAACAATCCTAAACGCCAATAATCCTAAACCAGCTTTCAATACGGCATAGACCAGCGTTGTCCAGTGGAACTTTCTTCAGCGATGGAAATGTACTGTATATGCACTGTCCAATACGGCTGACAAAGGCCACGTACTGGCTACTGAAACGTGGCTAGGCTAATGTAGCTAAGGAACTGAGTTTTTAACTGTGTTCAGTTTTAACTAAGCTAAATTGAAATTTCAGTAGCTACCTGTGGCTAATGGCTATGTATAGGACACTACAAATATAGACATTGACCTATTTGGAGATTTTTTGGGATTCCGCATTGTAGACTTGGCTGATGATAGGCACCCATTTGCCCAGTTGTGTGGCCGACTGATCAAGCCAAGTGCAAGCTACTGTAGATCCAAGAGGTAGCACTCACTTACTTATCCATTCCCCGCTCCCCCGACCA
>NW_011893709.1:0-1025 GCF_000151845.1 Pteropus vampyrus | reverse complement strand
AGACGTGTGGACACGTGTGTGCGTGCCTGCATGCTCGACAAGCCAACAGTGTGTGCACCGTACAGTGTATTTGAATTTGTACTCATTTAGTCTTCCTGACAACCCTGGGAGGCAAGTCGTGTTATTATCCCCACTTTATAAATAACGAAACTGGGGCACAGAGAGGTCCCGGGTCCCCTGCTGGGAAGAGAAGGGGTCGAGATTTGAGCCCAGGCAGTCTGGTTCTGGTTAGAGTCTGTGCTCTCAGTCGTCAGACTCCTCTTCAGACTCTGCCGGGCTGAGCAGAGAAGCCACGAGAATGAGGATGTTTACATCACCAGGACGATGAGATGAAGAACAGCAAAATCCCATATTATGTCAGACCAGGCCCAGGGTGAGCTGGGACCACACGAGAAGAGAACGGGGTTGACATATGAAACACGCTCATCAGAAGAGATACATAACAAGGTGGCCCCTGTCTCAGCCCCAAGGGAATCTGTCTCAACTGACTTGAAAGGAATCTGCTAGGAATGGCTAACAGGAGCCCAAATAAGGTGGTCTTTGCGAAACAGAGACCAAGGTCAATCCGAAAACCTGAAAATCATCGTCAACGCCAAAGAAGAACAGCACAGGTGGCCGAAATAAAGAGCCTCATTCAGTGAGAATGTAGCAAACTCTGTGCTACCAAGAGCCAGAGGTGGCAGCAGATTGGAGGCTACACGAGTGATGGTAGAGGAGAAAGTTGGGTCCACAAGAAGAATGCTGGACCCGTTCCCAGGTACAGCGGGCAAAAGAACGAATTTGGAGAAAAGGCTCTGGAATCTAAATGTGGCTCTGGATTCTAAATGTGTCCACCATGGCTCCATAAACAATTGGCCTCTGGGAAGTGCTGGCAACGCAGATGTCTTAGGCTGCTTCCTCAGAAGCAGACCCTGAGGCAAAGATTCAGGTGAAAACAGTTGACTGGGAGATGACTTCAGAAAGTTCTAATAGAGAGAGTAGGGACGTGAGGCAGGGAAGGAAAAGCAGTAGAAGGAGTGATGATC
>NW_011893708.1:6765-7117 GCF_000151845.1 Pteropus vampyrus | reverse complement strand
ATGTGATGAGAGCCAGAATCTTAGAGGGTATTTTTTTTTTTGGAGCCCAGAGATGTTTACCTTATCTAAACTTCGGTAGACAGAAAATCCTGCCAAAGGAAGAGATATCTTAATCTGAGTTTTGAATAATAAAATGTACCTGAAAGAATCCTGGACCAGAAGTCAATGGACCTGGGGTGCAGGTCCCCCCGCCCTTTTTTTTTTTTTTGAGTTATTAGCCTCGTAAGCATGAACAAGTCAGTTAAGATCAAAGAACTTCAGTCCCTTAATCTTGAAAACAGGGATAATGATACTTCTCACAAAATCAGCTAACAAAATTTATGTGCAAGTTATTGGTAAATTCTAAAGCATT
>NW_011893708.1:3715-5977 GCF_000151845.1 Pteropus vampyrus | reverse complement strand
GCTGAACTACAGAACCATTAGGTACTGTACCTCATCTGCAGGCAAAAGTTTCTTTTAAGGTTTGTCTATAGATATACCAAAAAAAAAAAAAAAACAAACCAACCATAATGATATGATGTGCTTTGGATCTTTCAAAAGGGCTGTATTTCTATTTATGAGGGAGTACAACTAGACTCTGACCTTTGGAAATGGGGGTAATACAGAGGCCAGAAAAGTCCTGCAGGTGGCATGGGACTGCCTCTGTCCTGGTCATGCATTCATTCAACAAATATTTATTGAGTACCTATTATGTACCAGGCACTGTGCTAGGCACTGGAGAAGCAGTGGTAATAAAAATTTGGTCTTCACCCCAATAAGACTTGCAGTTTAGAGAGTGGTATGGCAGTTTTGTGGGGGATAACCTATAGTCAGAGAAGCCCCCTCCTCAATAATAGAAATTGAGAATGAAAAGATAGCTTTCCTGCCTTTCCTAAGCCTTCCAATTCTTTTAGATATTCCTCACATGATATATTTCCCATTTCCTACCCCTGAACACACTATCATTTATCAGGGTCCTCTTTAAGGAGGGCCATCAGAAATGAGCCCCAGATGTAAGAAGAGTGGAACATGATTTTCCATTCTCCCTGTTTTGAATACATAGTTACATTAATATGGCCTATGAGTCTATTGGCTCTAGCAATAGTATAAGAATAATGATGATGATAATGATGATGGGGACAGGTAAGAATAATTAGGATGCCAAGATTTTGAATGCCTGGACTAAAGTCTACATTCCATCTCTGTCTTGGTTTGGATTTCCCCAAGAACAGAGATAGGTCGGGGTATAGTTACAAAGCCTAGATCATCTGACTCCACAGCGTACTCTTTACATGTAATTTCTTCTGCTGAGAAACTTTTTCCTCCTCTTTATATTTCTCTCCTTGCCCACTCGCTAGCTGGTAGTGCTTATGAAATCTTCAGGTCCTAGCCTAGATACCACTTCCAAGAATCCTCCCTCAACTCCCAACCCTGGTTGGCTTGCCCTCTTATGTGTGTTCACAGCATCTTCCCTTTGCTTGTCATGGCACTCATCTTGCTATATTTGAATTGCCCATTGTTTGTTGGGATTCATGCAACCTGAATTCAAAGTGGCATAGAGGGTCAAAAAGAATGTTTGGCTGAATGAATGAATGGGTGGTTGATGCGCCTACTTTGCTCTGGGCCAAGCGAGCATGACCTCCCCCATAACTTTGATTTTCAAAAGAGCACATATCTGCCTCCAGCATGAAGCTTATTTATTCCCAATGAATAGTCTTCCATTAGGCTTACTCTGATTCCCTCCAGTTTGTGAACTGTGACTTATTTTGGTTACTGGGACAGAATAAAGAAAACACGTGGTATTTAAGGCATGTTTGGTGGATGCAAGGGGAGATAATCCCACGATAATCAGGCTGCTTCTCCCAGTGAATCCCTCTGAAGCACTTCAGGATGGCATGTTCAGGAAACTACTTAGAGCTCAAGGTCCTGCAGGGCAGATGTCCTCGGATGATGCTATTAGTGAAGCAGTAAAAAAAGAAAAAAAACCTCTCAGAAAAATCCACGTGCAGCCCAGTAAAACAAAAGCCAGAATCCAGGGAATCAATAGAAGAATAAGGAAGAACATGGCATTAGTGTCTAAGAGATTCTAAGAGAATTAAACCCCAGGTCTGTCCTTTAGCAGCTGCAGGTCCTCATACAGGTGACATCTAGGAGCCTCACTCTCCTCTGCTGTAAAATGGGAATAATGTTTCCTTTTCATGAACTTAATATATCTTGATCTTAAAAGATTTGTGATAGCGTACAGACCAAAGAATACCCCATTTGAATATCCCATGTGGAGAGGAGAAAATAAGGGCAGTAGGTTGCTACTGTTAGAAAACAAATAGCTTTTCTGAAAAGATTCTTTTATACTAGTGCTTCTCAAACTGTAGCATGCATCAGGCTCACCTGCAGGGCTTGTTAAAATAAAGGCTGATGGGCCTGAGCCCCAGTTTCTGATCCAGTTGGTATGGAGTGGGCCGGGACCCACCCTGGGCCCTGAGAATATGCGGCTGAACTTACTGAACCCTGTCTTCACAGACCTAATAATTCAATGGATGAGGCAGCTATTAAACAATGTTCTGACACACAGAGTTTTAAGAAGACAATATCACATTCAGACTCCCCCAGAATATCCTTGGTTCTCCAACTTTAAAGTACATAGAAATTATCCGAGGTGGTGGGTGTGAAGATGCAAATCTCAGG
>NW_011893708.1:0-1350 GCF_000151845.1 Pteropus vampyrus | reverse complement strand
CTTTCTTTCTGCTACAAGAATAGCACGTCCCACACAAGACTCAGTGTGAGTCCCTGAATGAGAAGCGGAGTCGTAGCCTGAGCAGAGCGGCGTCAGCCTGCAGGCTACCTGCAATATAAGTAATGAACCTGTATGGTGTGAGCCACTGAGATTTGAAGGTCATTTGTTACTGCAGCCAACTGACGAATACACATGGCACGTGATGTTTCTTTACCTGGAAGATTCTGACAGGCCACCCCCTGTTCCACAGAGTTAACGCTGTCTCTTCCTTCACACCCCAGTTCTACTCCAAGCCCTTGACCGGGTCACGTCCCACTTTGCATGCTTCTTCAGCACCAGGTGCCACTTCTTATTAACCCTTATCATGATCATTACTTCACAATTTTGGTATAATTTTTTTTCCAACCAATATTTGGTATGCCAATGGATTGTACACTCCTTCATTGCAGGGATCATTGCTGTCTGTAACCAACTGTATTCCAGCACCTAGCACAGTTGTTGGCATGTAGTGCATCCTAGTGAAGAACGGTTAAATGAATACATGAATGAAAAGCATGGATAAACTAATAAACCCTTGAACATGGAGTTGTAAAGCATAAATCAAATGGAGCAAATATTTGGAAGACATTATTAGTCTTTAGGTGAGAAAACCTGAGACTTGTATAGGGCAAACAAATACGTGGTAACAATGTTCAGGATCTCCTAAATAATGACACTTTCACTGTTAAAAGCCCCCCTTACGTATTAGTGCTGGTATCATGTCAGCCTGGTGACAGCCCTGTGATGGACCATTGTTATCCCAGAAGGAACGTCAGTCTTTTGCCCAAGACCACACAGCCATGAGCTGGTGGAGTGAGGGCTTGAATCCAGACAGTCTGGTGCCAAAGTCTGTGTCTGTGACCACTGGACTATGCTGCCATGCACTTTACCTGAAGGTTGTGAGTCCTGGGTAAGTGATGTGGAACTGCCCTGGCAAGGCATTTGGTTTCCCTGTGGGATCACATGGGATCACCTGAGCTACCGACAGGCGGCCAGAAAGCAGTTCCCCTTGGTCAGACAAAGCACACATTCTCCCACATTGCTGTCACTCTCATCATTTGGTTCCAATCCCAGGGCCCTCGGCCCGATCCACTGGTAAAACAGCGCCGGTAATAATCATGCCGTCATCAACACCTTTCGGTCCTCTTCACCCACCTTCCTGTGCCTAGCAAAAGACCCTGCCCATACGAGGTGCTCGGTAAATGTATTTTGAGTCAAATGGATCCTATAGTTCTTGTCTTATGATTAAATCGCTGGTATAGACAATCTGTGAGATCCATTTGCCTGGATGATAACTCCATTTGGGGGAGC
>NW_011893707.1:6067-6367 GCF_000151845.1 Pteropus vampyrus | reverse complement strand
AAGGTATGCATCTAATTTTGTTTTTTCCAAAAATTCTATATATTCAAATACAATTTTTCAAAGTCCATGCCCCTCCTCCCAGTGATTTAAATTGTTGCCACATTTACAAAATTCTGTATGTACTTCAATTTATTTTTGGACTCAGCATTCTGTTGCATTTGTCTCTCTATTCAGGCATTTACGCTCTACTTTTTAAATTATAAAATGTTTTAGTATGTTTTATATCACATAAGGGTAGTCCTCACTCATTAGATTTTCCTTAGAGTTTCCCTAGCTATTCTTGCAAGTTTATTTTTCCAC
>NW_011893707.1:3353-6017 GCF_000151845.1 Pteropus vampyrus | reverse complement strand
AAGGTATGCATCTAATTTTGTTTTTTCCAAAAATTCTATATATTCAAATACAATTTTTCAAAGTCCATGCCCCTCCTCCCAGTGATTTAAATTGTCGCCACATTTACAAAATTCTGTATGTACTTCGATTTATTTTTGGACTCAGCATTCTGTTGCATTTGTCTCTCTATTCAGGCATTTACGCTCTACTTTTTAAATTATAAAGTGTTTTAGTATGTTTTATATCACATAAGGGTAGTCCTCACTCATTAGATTTTCCTTAGAGTTTCCCTAGCTATTCTTGCAAGTTTATTTTTCCACGTGAACTTTAGGATGAACCTATGATCATCAAAACACAAAAGCAAAACAAACAACTTCAGGGTATGTTTTGGGGGAATGACATTAAATTTATATATTAACTTGGAGACAATTAGCATCTTTATGACATTGAGTTATTCTATCTAACAGCAAGAGATGTCTTTTCATTTCTTCAGGTCTACTGTCTGAATGTGAGTATTTTAAAATTTTCTTTATATAGGTTAAGCACATTTTTTGTTAAGATCACTTCTAAATATTTATCTTTTTGTTGCTATAAATATGTTTTCTTCAATTATATAATTTAAGTGTTTATTTTTCTATCTGTTAAAGCTATTAATTTTTATATGTCTATTTAATATCTACTACCTTATTAATTTTTTTTCTTATTTGTATTAGTCTTAGCATTAATTCTTTTTTTGTGTTCTGGGTATCATATGTCATTAGACATAGTTTTACTCTTTCTTTTTCAATTCTTATACTTCTGCTTATTCTATCTTGTATGATTGAATTGGCCAATACCTCTGGTCTAGGTTTAGTAGCAATGGAGTTAATAGTCATTCTTGTTTTGTTCCTGATTTTGGTGGGAATGCTTTTAGTAGTTCTCTATATATTCATCATATTATGGAAAGACATGTCAATTTATAGAGCTTTTTAAACCTACCTAGGCCTGTGTACGGAGTGGGGCCTTAATATCTGTTTTAGAGAAACTTCAAAAGTGATTCTAATATAAAATCTCACTTTCGAATATTCTCCATAACAATATAAGGTATAAGTAAGTAAATTAATCAATTGGACAAACATTAGAGTCACACTTTGTATAGGACCTATGGATACAAAGACAGGCTTCTTTCCTTCAAGGCTCTCAATTTAGGAAAGGAGAAAGACCTACAAATTAATGATTGCATATGATATAATTATTGCCTTATAGAAAGTGTTTCATTAGTAGTTGCTGAAAGCTGTCTTTATCTAGAGAGTTCATAAAATATTTACTCATAAGTTTTACCAAATCGAATCTTATAATACTATCTATTAATCTCTGCTTTATAAGTTAATTCAAAATTGGACTTCACCAACAATCACTGACTAAACACATTATGATGTCCCACAGAAATTCTAGATTTCCTTCCCTGCTTCTATTTCATTCCACACATTATTTTCAAATTTTAGCTGTACTGATTATGGCAAGCAATCTAACTCCTTTGTCAATTTCTGGTGTTTTTATAATTATTTTACCATCAAAGACCAATCAGTTGTTTATTAAACAAAGTTATGCAAATAAATATTTTTGAAAGTGAAAGAATTCTTTTATTTTCATTTAAGGATTCACACTAATATTTTAAATATTCTGTACCTACTCCAACTTTGAGACCCATATTTTTCCTCTCAGTGACAACTGACTTCATTTTTTTTTAATTTCTCAGCTTCTTTCAAATTTAGTGGAGAGTAAAAAAGATGGTCCAAATGTTTGGGGTGAGGGATAGAAGTAGAGCTTTTGGAAGAAGAAATGAAATTTTGAACCTAAAATGGGCTATAGAATTTTAAAAATTAGACATATTAGAGTAAACTTTCAACCTCCTATGTACTTCAGCTTGAAGTGGTACAACATATGGATGTCTTTCTCCTTCTTGCAAGCTCCTTCTTTCTTTGTTTGGTCTGAGTTACCTTCAGTTTGGGAATTACTCATCAATTGGAAAAGACAGAGAGGTCAAGATATAGTATGAGAAGAGAAAATACAAAGGTGGCTGCTTAGAACTAATTCTAGATGCTGTATTTCAGGAGAGACTAGTAAAGAGGGTTTTAAGATTTTTTTTCTAGTTTACTAATTCCTGTTTATTAGAATGGAATAAGAGCAAGGGACTCAGGGTAGAAGTTCTTTTTAAAAACAAAGATAATTAATTTGTCTAGGCTGTTATCTTGTAGGAACAAGCTTGCAAATGAGAAATGGGTGGAAAGAGAAACATAGTAGAAGACAATCCAGTAGGCATGTAGCAGAAATCCTGTCAGCTATGGAAGATGTTACATTATTTGCCCTTCTTCTGGAAATGCCAATATAAGTGTCATTGTTGGTTAGTTTTTGCCATTTATTTTTGGCTTTTTATATATGGGGCAGGGGAACTAATGCAGCACTTCACAAGGTAAGTATAATAAGCATATCAATGAACTGTGCATATTATCTGCTCACAATTTTCTCCCTGACAGAAAATGTCCTAACTCTTTATCAGTGCTGTATGCGTGAGTGTGTGGTGTTTTGTATGCTCCTCAGTATCTATAAAGCCTTTGGTGTGAGGAGTTGCCACATCGATCCATAGGTCATTTACTTTGACTTTTTCGACTCCGTGTATACGTCATGTAAAATAACAACTTAAA
>NW_011893707.1:0-2198 GCF_000151845.1 Pteropus vampyrus | reverse complement strand
TTTTCTCAGTCATATTGAGTTCAGTTTTAATTTGTCCCAATAAAGATTCTTCACACCCTAGTACTTAATTCATTGTCCTCTCAACCCAGAAGCTGTTTTGAATCTTAATCTTTAAACATCTGAGATATATTTATCAAATTTGAATTTATTATAAATTTGAGATTATTTCCTTGAAAGTTATTTCTAAATATAGATAAAAGTTATTTTTTAAAGTTTTGATAGAATATGGATACTTGTTTTTTATTATGTTCTTCTTCCTTGAAGTTTCATAAGTCAAGTGAATAACAAGTGCTTCCCATTTTAGCCTCTCTTGAGAAATATGCTAACGATATCACACATATACAAATAGGCTAGGATGTGAAGAAAGTAAAAACAAGAAAGGAATTAAATGATTATTAAGTGCCTTTGGGATTACAAACTCTTAGGAAGCCTTAAAATCTAGGTTAAAAACATCAAGCAAAGACAGACTCAAATGCCTACTCAGGTTGACTATAATCACCTCTAGGTTGATGTGGAAAATGCTCAGCAATTTCTGACACAGAAAGCCATCTGTTTAGTTTATTTTGATTCACATTAACTTAGGTCAGCTCTTGTGAGTTTATCGTCTTTTAGTGACTCTTTGGGAAGCTACGAATCCTGTTGCTGGGGGGATAATGCGCTTAAACACAAACAAAATCTTGCATACAATTTCAGGCAGTTTTCAGACTCACTGAAGCCTGTCCATTAACTGCATAGGGATTCGAATTAGTCAGTACTCTAATATTGCAAGTATGAGAAAAACAGCTCATGTTACCTTAAGGCAAAGATAAATGTATTGGTCCATGTAGCTGGAAAGATAGTGAAATAGCTCACAGAAATGAAAAAATGTCTATAGGAAGCAATTGGATCTGGGAACTTGACATCACCAGGACATACTCTATCTGCCACTCATTTCTGATTGTCTCTACTTTTCTTATCATGTTAATATCATTTTCTCCTGCTGCAGAGATACCTTCTTTATGTGGTAGGGAACATACCTGACAGCAGATCCTGCTTAGCAACCCCAGAAAAAACAGTATCCCTGAGTATCCAGGTATCAAAGGCAGAGGTCTCTATCTTAGTTTAGGTTATTTGTCAATCACTAATTGCTATAGCTGAAATTAATCAAGTCCAAGTTTCATGGCCACTGTGGCAAAGGAGTCAATGTCTGTAACTAGAAAAAAAAGAAGATAGATCACCTTAAACACTATAACCAATATCCATGGGTCCTTGTATCAAGAATTTAAGACAATAGAGATAAGGGCCAAGGAATTACCTTTTTCAACCTTTATCTAAAAACTCTTTCAAGTCATAATCAATCAGATGTGAGGAGAGAGGAATAAACTGACAACCAGTGGGAAAACTGAGGTTATATGAAGGGTGTCAGAGAGTGTCAGTGGTAAACAGTGGTGAGCTGGTAAACTGGCTCTCTGGAAAAAAAGTGTATGCATATTTTTATAGATGTATATGAATTATGCATTTTACTGATATAAAGAATAAGTGGCATACAGATTATTAAAAATGATACAGTGTTCAATATTTGTATTATTTACATTTAGCCAACTGATTCTCTTCTAATGCTTTTGTTGAGTTTTGCTGAACTCTTGTATTCTAGCTAAACAATGGTTACAATTAACAAACAAATATTTGATGAATATGAATGTTGGTTGATATTTTCTTTTTCCTTAACAAGTAAGATGTTAGAACTTCATTCATTTGTCAATGGTATGAGCAACTTCTTTGTTGAATTGGATAATAGTTTTTTTAATACTCTAATGACAGCTCCTAAGTTTTTTTGTATATGTGTTATTCACAATGTAACAGTTAGTCATGACACTTTCTCAGTTTAATATGCATTATTAACATGTTCTTGATCACTTTCTTAATTCTAGAAAATCAACGAAACAATAATTCAAGCCTTGATTTGTAAAATTGTCAATTTCTATGGCGCAGCTACTTCCACCACAGCTGGTTTAAGCCATCAACACAACATCACTGACCATAGACTTGGGAAGAGATGTGAACTAGCACATTATTCTATAGTATTTTTACCACACAGTAAACATAAATAAGCTCGACTTCTCCAAGCCATTAGCAAATGAGAGAAATGGAATAATAGTAGACCCATATTGTGTATTATTGGGAGGATTTCATTAGATAAACCCTCTGAATCCCTTATC
>NW_011893706.1:2800-4715 GCF_000151845.1 Pteropus vampyrus | reverse complement strand
GAGCCCCGCGGCTCTCCAGCACTTAGGGTCTGACGAGAGAGAAGATGGCAAAGCCGATGAGGAGAAAGCAGTGAGGCGGGCCGGAAACCCAGGGCGTGAGTGGCGTCCGGGGCACCAGGGGGGGCGTTTCAAGAAGAAGAGAGTCCTCTGCTCTGTCAGGAGCGGCTGAGAGGTCAGACAAGATGAAGAGCAGAATCGGGGAGGTCGCCAGCGATGACGGCAAAAGCGGCTTCAGCGGAGTCGCGAAGGAGACACGGAGCATTGAAAAGAGACCGAGAGATGGGGAGGAAAAGCGAGCGCCCAGGGCCCCGCGCAAGGCGCCTGCTCCTCTGCGGCGAGACGCGGACAGGATCGCGATGTCGTGGCGACATTCGCGGGCGTGATCGGTGGCCCCCGCTCTGGGCGAGCGGGGTGGAGACAGCTTCGAGTAGCACGTGGATCCTGTGTGCGAGGACCTCACGTCGACCTGCAAGACACTGGAAACTGAAAAACTGATCCTTCGCCTGGGTTAGTTGGAGAAGCACAGAACATGTGGCTCTTTCCAGCAGTTTTGCTATAAAGATGTAAGACAGAGGGGGCTGGCGGAGGGGAGGGCGATGGGTGGCAGGGGGCTTTGTGCGTTAGCACATCGTCCACGTTCGTGTCTTCACAGGACGGAGGACATCGTCCTCATATGCTACCCGGAAGACAGGAGGATCGGGGGACCCGTAAGCGCGACATCCTAAATCCAAAGGCCAAGTCCTTGAGGGGACAGGAGGTGGTGGAATTCTGGACTCACACTCAGGGGGCCAGGCCTTTGCTTCTGCTGCAGGGGGAGGATGGGACACGGGTGCCCTGGTGCAGGGCCTGGGGTCAAGGTTCAATATTGAGCGTCGCCTCGACATCTGATAAAATCGGAAGGGCCTCCCCTGGCCCGGCCACTGGTTCTCTGCCCCCACGGAAAGTCTCCTAGCCAGACGACACTCCAAGGGACCGGGCGGGGTTCTTGCTTCTCCCTGAGCAGCTGGGGTCAGTTCCCCTGCTGCCAGCCTGCAGACTTGCGAAACTATTCAAACAAACAAGACAGTCACGTGCTCCCGCGGGAACCACGAGGCTGCCCCACCCTCTTGTCACCAGACCCCCTCGCCTCCCACCTCTCCTGGTCGTCCCCACTCCATTCCAACTGTAACGCCATGTGGCCCCGAATGACGTGGACACCACCTTCCCCTGGGCTGCGAGTGTATTTGACTAAACACCTGCTGTGCATCTCATCCGGCCAATGTCAGGGGTCGGTGGCCAGTCATCTCCACAACCGAACCCCTCCCTCACCGACAGGATGAAAAGGAACGAGTAAAATGGGGCGAGACCCTGACAGAGGAATAAACTGTGTGCGGGGGGGGGAGGGGATATCCCCAGTAGGTGATTTGATTCTCCGGGGATCCCGCTTAGGGAAACAAGGTCATCGGCCGAGAGTCTGGAAAGGGGAGCATGAGGTCTGAGGAGGAAGGAGAAGGCGTGATGTTGCCTTTCCACAGAAACGGGGCGCAGCTAAGGCAGCCCTGTGGGACAGGGCGGAGCTAGGGGCTCACTTGGGGTGTGAGGTCACGACCTCGTGGGAGGCCGAACCGAACGGCAGTGTGCGCGGCGTGTCTGTGGTCCAGCTCAGCGGCTCCCGTGCGGTGGCAGGTGTGTCCTGAGGTCTGCAGTCTCTGACACAAGGGGACTCGGCGTAGACGAGAGAAGCACGTTGGGGGGAAGGCGCACAGCAAGGCTCGCGGCAGGCGAGGCACCGGAAACGGTTTTGAGATCACTACAGGTCGTAGCCACCGAGCACTGTCCACCAACATTCAGGGGGTGCGAGGTTTAATCCAAACGCCACGGAGATAAACATGGAAAGACATGGGACACGTGCTGCCTGTGAGAAGTGGAGGGGGCG
>NW_011893706.1:1824-2750 GCF_000151845.1 Pteropus vampyrus | reverse complement strand
TATCCAAATATCAAAAGGTAAGTTTTGGAAGCTATGAGATACCTAATGGATTCTTGTATTTGAATAAAAATCTGAATTTTAACAATGATGGAAACGTATTCTTTTCATGTTCCTTCGATGAAGGAATCAACTTTTACATTTGGTTCTTATTTTTCAAAATGAGAAAACAGATGATGATGAGAAACCCATAAATCAAGAAAATAGTGCGCTTTCTTTAGGGCGATTCGGGCCTAAGATCTGAGCTTCGCTGTGATGTTCTGGGTGGCTTTTTGATAAAGAAACGAATTCCCAGGAACCTCTAGCGAAACAGACACGTGGGTTTGATTCTCCTGACGGGAATTCAGAACCAGGCGGGACATTAGGAGTGTGAACCCCACCACACCGCAGCCTACGCTTGAGAACAAGGGACCCGGCGTCATGAACTTCCTTTTCATGACCTCTGACCCACTCCACGTAGAAAGAGCACTTAAAACAACCGCATCCTGTGACGTAGCCATGATGAAGTCCCACTGCATATTCCAAAGCTGACCTTGTTTTGGAAAAGAGAAGACAATACCCCAGAAGCATTTCTGGAAAATAAACGCCGTTTCAGCCATGGCGTCAGTTTGTCAGACAGAACGAGGTGGCAGGAGCCAAGGAATCCACACGGTGGCCTCGCGGTGGCTTCCACGCAGAGCTAGAGATTGGGGCCAGGAGGAGACCGCTTGGAGTCGGCAAAGAAGGGGAAGATCGAGGCCGGAGGCAGAGAGGGGACGAAGGCCCTGTGCATCATTCGTCCCTGCTCAGCCAGTCGTCTAACACCGGTGGCCACCTCCTCCTCATGTGCGCTCTGCACGTGCGTGTGTAAGGGCACACCCGGGCATCGGGAGGGAGCCGCACCTGCGGACCTCCCGTCCAGGGAACGAGGCAGTCTCTAACCGAATAAG
>NW_011893706.1:0-1280 GCF_000151845.1 Pteropus vampyrus | reverse complement strand
GCGGGATTTCTTTCGTCAAAGAAAACCAAGAGGTTTTAATCTCTACAAATGACATCGCGCAATTTTCGGAGCGGGGAGACATGACAAAATCCAGGCAGATAGTTGTTCCCTGTTACTGGTCACGGGTGGTGGACCAGAAGTTCTGACGATGAGGTATGTGGGAGCAGGAATATAGAGTTTCATTTGCTGCACATTCTTAAATGAAAGATGCTAAAAGTTCCAGTGAGAGAGAAAGATAAAAATGATGATGAGAGACCGAAGACACAAAAGCCCCTCCGCTTCCCGCAAACGCATCTGCATCGCCATGGACCAAAACGCAGGCACAACCTGGTAGAAAGGAGAAATCCATACGTAAACTCAACACATTTTGGGTGAGCAGCTACCCCACGATGCTAACGTAAAGGGCGGAAAGAGTGACGGGTCTAGAGAAAAGTCTGATCATCGCTGAGCTGGTCGAGCTACGCAATGAACCTCGGTAATCGCCGGGCAGAAACCGAAGGGCAGAAACCCGTGAAGGGCAACATGGCCATCAGCATCTTCCCACGTTCTTTCCTACACACACTCAACTTTCTTCCATCGGAAAGCATTTCCTAAGCATCTGAACTCAGCAAACCTCAAAATCACCTAGACTGGAGCACCGGCCGGGAAAAGCCAACTCGGTAAACGAGAACAGTGACAGCTACCAAGGCCCTCGGCCATGCGATTCAAAAACCAAAGAAACAGAATGATGGGTACGCTGTGAAGGAGACACACGACTTACAATAAACTCCAATAAACTCGGAGCGCCTCCCCAGGACCCGAGGACCCCACCCCCGGCCCCAGACACAAGCAGCTCGTGCTCACATGACGGTGACACTCGGAGTCACAGGAATGCAAACAGGAAGGTCCCTCTCCCAGAGAAACAGGCTTGGGGGACCTTGGAGCACAGAGCTTCCTCCCCTGGGGGCCGCTCCTTCCTCTTCCGGCCTCTCTCTGAATCTCACGGCTTTCCACCCGGGTTCCACATTTCCCAGAGGCCTCTGCCATCCAGCCTTCGCCTGGGAGAACAGGTTACAAAAATACCCCGCTTCCTTCTCCTTCTCCTGGGCAACAGAGAGGATTTGCAGAGCTTCGCAAACAGAAACCCACGTCTGCAGGAAGAACAGGCCTCTGCCAGCCCGCAGAGCGGTGCGCTTCCGGCACCAGGCAGCGGGGCGAGAGCATTTAGCACAGGGATTAATCGAATTATCATTTAACCATCTGATCCAACACTCGTTAACATAATCACCTGGGGAATATGG
>NW_011893705.1:5772-6463 GCF_000151845.1 Pteropus vampyrus | reverse complement strand
ATTCTGGTGATTTTTCTTATAAGCAACCTTACAGCGTTTATTCCAATCTGAGGAGAATTGTGGTTATTTTCACATCCGCCCATCCCAGTGGAGTAAGAACTTGGGTTTAATTCTTTGATCTTCACTGTCTTTGTTCACTCAGCAGATTTAGTTCGCATCTGTTATGTTGACGATCGTGGTGATGTTGAGACAGATAAAATAGGAACCCTGCCCTCCAGGGACAGGGAGGGAGGCAAGCAGGTCAGGGGCGGCAGCCCGGGACCTGCACGCGGGGCTCCGAGTGTCCCTCTCCCGTCACGATGACAGAGAGAGGCCATGGAAAGGATCTCACCCATTCGGTCCTTTTCACTCAATAGAAAAGGCTTGTTTTCCCAGGGGAAGAGCTGAATAAAATAAGGACAATTCTTTGGTGACATTGGTTAACGAAATCTGACGTTGCAGCTGTACGTTTTAACAGTAAGGCGTATATATATTTACATCGCGTGTTCACGTCCCATAGTGAGATTTCTTTCCTTCACCGCACATTGGACCCCTTTCCCCCGTCTCCCTCCCCCCTCCGCCCTCCCCTCTGGTAACCACTACTCTACGGCCCATGTCCATGAGTCTCTGTTTGCTTGTCTTGTTCATTTGTTGCTTTTAGGTTTATATCTCACATGTAAGTGACGTCATGTGATTTTCAACTTTTTCTGTC
>NW_011893705.1:1867-2652 GCF_000151845.1 Pteropus vampyrus | reverse complement strand
CAGACTGGGCCAAGTTCCCCTTTAAATGGTTATCTCAGCCCCAACACGGAGTTCTAGAAGACTCAGGCTGTCAAGGCGTGCGACCCCACGTGCGTAGTGGGGTCTGGACAGTGAACCGTGGCTGCCACGTCCACAAGCCGGACAGGCCCACGCCGCCTCAGAGAAGGACAGCATGACCTACAACGTGGATTCGCCCAAAACCGAAGCCGAATTCGGTCAAAGGTCCACATCCAGGCACCGACTTATAGGAAATTCAGAGGACGGAGGGGCACGTTACTTGATGCTGCAGGAGGGAGAGTCAACTGGTAGAACATTCTCCAAGGAAAACGATCGTGTCTTTTCAACAAGCTGAAAGGAAAAACGATATATCGACCAGTGGCAGCGCCTGGCAGGCCGGGGTGTCCCCCGGGTCCCTGTGGAGACCTCGTTCACTGGTTTAATAGCAGTTAGTGTTTATCGAGCGTTCCACGCACTAACTCCTTCCGCCTTCAGAGTGACTGCGGCATCCTGTTAGGACTCTAATTCCAAACTGAGGCACAGAGATGCGGCGCAGTGTGCCCGAGGCCACACAGGCAGTAGTGGTAGAGCCCCTGTGTCACCAAGAGACTGAGGTCAGGCCCGAACCCCTGTCCCCTGCTGCACTGCCTCTCAAAGGCAGAGTCGCAGCGAGACCAGCCTGACACACAACCAACCCTCGGGGAAGTGCTACCCACGGGCCGGGACACACAGGAAGGACGGGACCACTGAGCGGACACGGCCACCCCGAGCCTCTCGCTGGCAGAACT
>NW_011893705.1:0-1817 GCF_000151845.1 Pteropus vampyrus | reverse complement strand
TTAGCTCTGTCCACTAAAAAATCCTGCAAGCAGTGACTCGTTCAGCGGCAGTACGTACCCCGAGCACCCAGACTGTAGTCTTGAAAACTCATCCTTACTAAGAAGACTCGCGGTTCTTTGGGAAATGGCCGAGTCCAGGTCCGGAGCAGGAAGCGCACAAGATGAACGTGAAACATCTTGTCACTCCGAGGGCCAGGATGTGATCGGTGGCGCAGGGACGAGGCCACTTGATTCGGGACCCAGAAACTAACGTTAGGAGGCTCTGCCTGGCCAGAGTAAGGACAATTCGATCATCCAGAGAAGGTAACTGCATCTTGATTGGCTGGACCAAAACGCATCGAATACGTTGAAATTCGTGAATATAAAATGATGCCTCAAAAAGGAAGGAAATTAATCGAGTGCTGTTAGAGGAAGCCCATGGACCAACTCGTCCAGGAAAACGATGAGTCGCAAAAGGATGAACACAACGTTTCGCTGGCCGACGTCTGCCACCGGGTCAGTGACCCACAGACTGGGCCAAGTTCCCCTTTAAATGGTTATCTCAGCCCCAACACGGAGTTCTAGAAGACTCAGGCTGTCAAGGCGTGCGACCCCACGTGCGTGGTGGGGTCTGGACAGTGAACCGTGGCTGCCACATCCACAAGCCGGACGGGCCCACGCCGCCTCAGAGAAGGACAGCATGACCTACAACGTGGATTCGCCCAAAACCGAAGCCGAATTTGGTCAAACGTCCACATCCAGGCACCGACTTATAGGAAATTCAGAGAACGGAGGAGCACGTTACTTGATGCTGCAGGAGGGAGAGCCAACTGCTAGAACATTCTCCAAGGAAAACGATCGTGTCTTTTCAACAAGCTGAAAGGAAAAACGATATATCGGCCAGTGGCAGCACCTGGCAGGCCGGGATGTCCCCCCGGGTCCCTGTGGAGAGCTCGTTCACTGGTTTAATAGCAGTTAGTGTTTATCGAGCGTTCCACGCACTAACTCCTTCCGCCTTCAGAGTGACTGCGACATCCTGTTAGGACTCTAATTCCAAACTGAGGCACAGAGAGGCAGAGCAGCGTGCCCAAGGCCACACAGGCAGTAGTGGTAGAGTCCCTGTGTCACCGAGAGACTGAGGTCAGGCCCGAACCCCTGTCCCCTGCTGCACTGCCTCTCAAAGGCAGAGTCGCGGCGAGACCAGCCTGACACACAACCGACCCTCGGGGAAGTGCTACCCACGGGCCGGGACACACAGGAAGGATGGGACCGCTGAGCGGACATGGCCACCCCGAGCCTCTCGCTGGCAGAACTGGGTCGTCGGGTGCCCAAGCCCATGAGAAGCCGCTGGGCGGCGGGGGCCAGCAGGGCGAGGACCACCGCGGTGGTCACGAGCCGTGGTGCCGGGGGCTCAGCATCCTGCGTCATCCCGACATGTGCATGTGAAGTCTGGTGGGGGCGGGGGTGTCAGGTGTAAGAAGGACGTCTCCAAGGGGACACACACAGTAGCTTCTTGCCACGCTCACCCTCGCATATGGTGAACTCGTCACCGTCAGCCGCCCTCGATCCTCTGTCTGCCTGGATGGCAAGGCACAGAGCGGGAGCTCTGGGCACTGTGGCGGCAGCGAGAGCTTGTTGTCACAGCGTGGTCACCCGGTGTACGTATAAGGACGGCTGAGACCGAGTCACTCGTCACAGCCGAAGGTGGAAACCGTGGATGATGGGTAAACAGAAGCCGGTCCGCGGGTCCACTGGGGCATTCAGCCTCGTGGGGACTGCGTGCTCATGTCCCGCACGTCCACGTGCCGAAGCCCCAGCCGCCAGCGCGATGGTGTTAG
>NW_011893704.1:991-4522 GCF_000151845.1 Pteropus vampyrus | reverse complement strand
GCGCTCACTGCCACTGGACCTGACCCCAGAACTAAACCTAATTGTGACGGGGAGGGAGGTGCTGAGGGGATAGGAGGGCTGGGTTGTGTGGGACGTTCCTTTCCCTTGGACTTTCACAGATCACATGTGGTATTCCAGAATCAGAAATCTGAGCGTGGGAAGAGGTGGGTTAACCATGGAGAAAAGGAAATGAGGATCGTGGGTCTCTGAAAAAAGCTAGAAGCTAAAAACATCGGCCTGTGCTTACTTACCAACCACGATTCAATGGGAGCTTTGCTGGCTCTCTATACAGCTTTAAAAGTACCTTAAATCCAAGAAAAATTCCTACAAAGCAAGGGATCTTCCCTGATTTACTCTTTACCACCTGAATCCTTGCAGGGAGTGTAGCGTGTATTAATCATTCTATTTAAAAATGCTTTAAAAGTTCTACATATGTATTAACATTTAGTATTGCTTTTGCACTATTTAAACACTTACCTAAATGATATCATAGTACAGACATACCTCAGAGATACTGCAGATTTGGTTCCAGACCACCGCAATAAAGCAAATATGGCAATCAAGTGAGTCACATACATTTTATTTACTTCTTTCAAGAACTTTCTTTTCCTTTGCATTCACGATTTGGCTAATTGTTTGGCATAAGAGGCCTAGCTTTTGGCATACCTTTCTCACTAAGCTTAATCATTTCTAGTTTTTAATTTAAAGTGAGAGACATTTGACTCTTCCTTATACTTCAACACTTAGAAGCCACCGTGGCTTACTAACTGGCTTAAGTTCAATATTGTTGTGTCTCAGGGGATAGGGAGTCCCGAGGAAAGGGAGTGAGATGGGGGAACGGCTGGTCAGTGGAACAGTCAGAACATACACAATATTTATGGATTAAATTTTCTGTCTTGTAGCTCGTGGTGGCCCCCAAACAAGTATAATAGCAACACCAAAGATCACTGATCACAGATCACCATAATAAATAGAATGATGATAAAAGTTTAAAATATTGCAAGAATTAACGAATGTGACCCAGACACATGAAACAAGCAAATGCTGTTAGGAAAATGGCACCAATATGCCTGCTTGACACAGGGTTGCCACAAACCTTCAGTATGTAAAAAATCCACAATATCTGTGAAGCACAATAAAAAAGCTCAATAAAACAAGGTATGCCTGTGTCTATTTATCCTGAAACTGTCTATTCAATGACTCGATATTATGTTTGGAGATTTATACTGTGATTTGATATATAGTTACAAATTATGTATTATATAACATTTATTTTAGCTAACTGTATGGTATTCTAATTTATAAATATACATAATTTTATTTATCTATTCTCCAACTGAGGAACATTTAGATTGTTTCAACTTTTCACTATACATTTTTCACTATTGAAAGTCTTCTGTGAATAACTTTATTTTTTCTCTCCATCAGGCTGGCAGTGTCTGGATGATATGATCAGTAGATTCCATGGTCACAGCCCATTTCCACACTGCCTTTCCTATTAATTCCCCTGGTCTAACATGATGTTATATGGGATCTGGTGCTGGTGAGTCAAACACTCCATAAGTCCTCAGACAGTGGTGCTTTCTGAGGCTCTACATGTAAGAAAGAAAAGTTCATACCCAAGATACATCCCTGCGGGAAAAAACCACTGACCCTTCCGAGATAAAAAGGGGCCTTCGGGGGCTAACTTGCTATCAAGTTCCCACTTGGTCTCACTGAGGAATAGTGTCACATCACAGGTTCAGTGTTGATCTCTGTTGCAGACGAATCGGACGTTTGACAGTGGCAGTAGCTAGACTGATCTGGTCTTGGTAAGTGTTGGAAGTACAGGTAGTCCTCGCTTTGCATGGTTCCAACACACGCAACTTTCAGTTAAATAATACCAGCCCCGCAACAACATGGCTCAAATTCCAGTTACAACAGTGTATTAACTGTGCATAAATGAATAGAATACAAATTTTGCTGTTAGCTTTTTAGTCCGCAAATCACTATGCAAATGGAAGATGCATATCATGACCAGTAATTGATCATGTCGTTTCTTTCAAAGTCCATTGGCAGTCACTGCACATCTGTTGTTCAGTTCACACCCAGACAGCCAAGCATGTAGTTCTGTTGCCTGTTTCCCTGTGAATAAACCCATGTGATAATAATGAGCACTTGAAAGAGGAAATTGGCCAACAAAGATGTAAGTGCAGCAAAAAATCCAAAAAGTGATGATGTTGGAAGTGAAATTTGAAGGGAATGAATTATAGAAAAAATAGCTGATGTGGGAATGTGGGCATCGCTGCCCTTCAGGAGGTCTAGATGTGCTAACTCAGTGGGGGCAAACTCCTTGACCTGAATGAGAAAGTGGTATGGCAGAAGAATGTAGATGTCCCAGAGGAAGTGGACCTGGCGAAACTTCACGTTGAAGCAATGCTTAGCGGTTTTTCATGACGCTGAAAGTACAAAGAATAAAATGTTGGAAGCTGATCCAGACTTAGAAGGAAGTACAAAAATTCGTCATAGAGGCATAGGAAAGCTGCTCTCTCCATATCATAAATTATACAAGAAGACAGTAAACACCGTCCAAACTACTTTTGCTACGTTTATTTACATAAAAATAAACCACTTTAATTTTTAGTGTTTCTAATATTAAAAGTTAAAGCGTACTAAAATATTAGTTATACTACTGTTTTCACTTCCCTATACATTTATAACTGACAGTAAAACCGTTTTTAATATTTATATTTAATTTTCCCCAGTGATTATTAAGACTGATTCGCATGGTTGCATGGTCCTTTTTACCACCCTGCTTTGCTGTGCAGGCAAGGACTGCCTTTATGCGCTGTTGGAAATATGTACAGTCTCCTTCTCTGTCATTAGGTCCACTCCATTCACACACCCTTGGTGCCAATCCTGGGGTGGTCAGTGGCTTAGGAAGTTCAGAGTCTGAAATGTTGAAATCTTTGGGGACATCCACTAGGATGTCACCATTCCATTTGTTAGAGTTAAAGGTTTTTCTAACCTGGGCCCTGACCTTAAAGATCCGCCTTGATTTTTTTTTTTTTTTGGTAGTTCAGCCTCTTGGCTGAATAAGGCCTAAATTTTTCCTGTCCTGACATTGCAGGGTGGAGGGAGCCTCTCTGTATGCATCCAACAAGTCTTCTGGCTTTTACACCTGATTTTCATACTTGGCTTTCACCCTCAGCTGCTCCTTATCTTTCTGTAGAACACCACTGGCACTTAGTAATAGTCACCCAATCCCCTGATTCTTACATCCACCTTTTCTTTCACAGTCTCAGAGGTCTGATACACTGCACGTGCAGGTACTTTCACTCCTACTGGTACACACACCCAATTCCCCGCTAGCAGAAGACTCAACAATCGAACTGCCACCTGTGCTAGTGGTGTCTGGGCTCTACCTGCCACCAGGGGTCCTCACAGCCAGCCTGGCGATGTTTGATTCACTTTTAAACTCTCACCTTATTGCCTGCTTTCTTGAACTACTCCCAGCACCAATGGTTGCAGGTTAGTGTCTCCCCTAACTGT
>NW_011893704.1:0-332 GCF_000151845.1 Pteropus vampyrus | reverse complement strand
CTCCAAGGTCATGACGCCGACAAAATGGACTAAAAAAGCCCAGGCCTCCTGACTCCAAGAGCAGTGCTTGTTCAGGTTGCTTTCTGCTCAGCATTGAAGGATATGTTTGGTATCCATATGGATAGAAAACACAGCAAAATCAGAGCTGTATATTTATGACACTGCTCTATTTTTGAGGTCACCTTGATGCAGGACAGGGCAAATTGCCCCGAGCCGGGGAGCGGAGAACAAACCCTGTATTTTGTGTAGGACAGCCACTTACAGACTCTGTTTTTCCTGTTTCCCCTTCACAGGTGTGGGAGATGGGTTGTTAACAATCCCAGCAGAAATCT
>NW_011893703.1:6845-7362 GCF_000151845.1 Pteropus vampyrus | reverse complement strand
CCCCCCAGGGGCCCCTCCTCCTCCCACACCCCAAACGCCAGGTGGGCGGGGGTGGGAGCACAGAACCAGAGGCCAAGTGTCACCCCACAGGACACGGAGACCTACTGGAGCAGCATAATTGCTCAGCTCTCCCCAGCCCTGTCATTTTCAAGGAGGCAGAGGAAATAAAGTGTCACCGTGACTTGAGGGGGAGGGTGCCCTGTGCCTCTGATGGGGGGGACACCGTGGGCGGCTGTGCACGTGGTGAGGCTGAGGCTGCGTTCCTGACAGAATCTTGGCCTGAGCCTGCCGTGTGCCAGGCACCGGGTGGAGCCCGGGGAGGCCCAGCTTGGGTCGGCAGCCCTGACGGCCGTGGGCAGGACTACCTGGTCCCCGCCCTCAGTGGGGACAGCGGTCCAGGGAGGTAAATGGACTTGCCCAAGGGCACGGGGGCCCCCGAGTCAGAGCCCCAGGCTTGTACCCTTGTAGCACACGGCTGCCACCCACAACTCAGGGACGGCTGGCACTTACCAGGTGG
>NW_011893703.1:4641-4960 GCF_000151845.1 Pteropus vampyrus | reverse complement strand
CTCCAGGGTCCTCTGACCACACCGCCCCCTCTGGCCCTGTTCCTCCCACCTCCCTGCTGTTCCTAGGACAGGCAGGCAGCCCCTGCCTCAGGGACTTCCCAGCTGCTGTCCCCACTGCCTGGAACACTGTCCCTCCAGAGAGCTCCAAGGCTAGGTCCCCCGTCTCCTCCAGGGCTTTGCCCGAATGTCCCGTTTATAGACGTGGCTCTCCGCAGGCAGCCTGAAGTCCAACACTTGGTTCTACTCATTCATCCAGCAAACACTACTGTGCGTCTGTCCCGTGCCCCTGAGCGGGCCCACGCGCAGCCACAGCTCAGCC
>NW_011893703.1:0-2721 GCF_000151845.1 Pteropus vampyrus | reverse complement strand
GCCGCCTCTCACCAAAAAGCCCAAAGAGAGCATCGGAGGGCGGAGCCTCCAGGGGCTCCGGGCACCGCTGGGCGCCGTGCGATGTGGACTTCATCTCATGCCCCCCCGTGTCACCGGATGTTCGCTACGGGCACATAGTCACATCTTCTGTGACACGAAAGGTGATTAAAATCCCATTTCAGATTGACGGCTGCTTTGCACACAGCCTGGATCGAATGCGAATCGCCGCGTCTGCTTGACTTAGTGGTGATCTGAGTGACAGGTGCGATTAACGTGTATGAAACACGCGTGGTTAACGACGTGCCTCTTAGGAGCGGGAGCCGTACAGCTTTCGAGGCGGAAGACAGAACCACGTCTGCGCCCCGTTCTCCGTGTTTAGGGGGGTCCCCGGGACCTTCGGCGCACTCGGCAGAGCCTCCCGGGACGTGACTCCGGCGTCACTGTGCCTTCTTGGTCACGGCACCAGCCCGGGCAGGTCAGGAGCCCGCCACGCACACACCTCCCCGCCGGGCAGCTGTTTAATTTGACTCAGAGGCCCCGGCATCTAGGAAAAACACCTCTCGAATCAATTAGCACCTTCCGCTCACGCTCAGCTCCAGAGCCTGGACTCCCCACCCGCCCCCACCCCACCTGGGCGAGGCCGAGGCCCCTCAAACCCTGGGGCCGGGAATCCACCAGAACCATCCAGAAGGGCAGGGCATGGTACAACCGTGGGCTGGCTCAGGTACGAAGTGCTTTCAGGACAACGTCCCCTTGCGAGGGGGACGAGCAAGGTCCCCATCTCCAGGACGGGGAAACGGAGGCTCAGGGAGGTGCCCCAGGCCCCCGTGCTCGTTCACCACAGAAGCACAGGGAGGCCATTTTGTCTCCACTTCACAGATGGGGAAACCGAGGCTCAGAGGGGGGGGGCCACAGAGCCGGGAGCTGGCCCAGGATTTGGGGACCTGCCTCCCCACTGGGTCTCTCTGATCGGTCTCCCCAGCTAGACTCGCCGTCTGAGGTGGCGACCTCAGCTGGGCCCGGGCCTCCCCTTCCCGGGGGACGAAGGCCGAACAAAGTTCCCACCAGCCCCTGCCAGGCACCTCTCGGACCTCCGCCCAGCCCCTTCCAGGCCCTGCCAGGCCCCGCCCTGCACACGGGCTGGCTCATCTCCCTGTACCTTTCCAGCTGGCGGCTCCTACTCATCCTTCCAAGCTCGAGGCCAGACATCACCTCCTCCAGGAAGCCTTCCTGGTCCTGGCCCAGCTGCTCGCCAGGGCCTCCCGTGCCCCTCGGCCCCTGCCGTCCCCTGCACTTGCTCCCAGCACCCTCCAGTCCCCCCCTGCATCTGTCTGTCACACAGCCCGCCGTGAGGTCCCAGAGGCCCTGCCGGCCGCCGTGGCAAAGGCTCCACGAGGTGACGAGCGACTAACGTGGAAAACGACTCCACCCACTAACAAGGCGCACGTGCTCCAGCTAAGCCCACCGCTTCCCCGGCATCCGCCCCTCCCCACGGCGGGGGGACAGGGCCCCCAGGCTCTGCGCCCCCAGAACCCTCTGCCGGCAGCCTCCAGCCGGCCATGGCTACTCAGCAGCCGGCCCAGAGGCCCTCAGCCCCAAACCGACCCCAAAGGACCCGTGGGCGGTGACGCGAACTTGTCCCACCACCCCTGCCCCCACCAGAAGTATAAACTTCGCACGGCCAGAACCTGCCCGTCTGGTTCATTGTCGTGTCTCAGTGCCCGACACTGGCCTGACACAGGGACACGTAGGGACTTCGGCTGACGTGGACAGGTGACCTGATTAACGAGTGAGCCCCTCTTTCTGGCTCCACCCCCCGTCCAGTGCCCAGGCCAGAGCTTGTCGCCTGGGGACCTGACTGAGTCCCAGGGAGGACACAGCTAAGTTTCTAGCAGCACAGAGCCAGGCCCAGAGCTGGGGCCGCCATGTTTTCTGAATAGGCTGACGGTGACCCTTCCCCTGGACGGCACAGGTCAGCAGTGCTGAGAGCTACAGGTGACACCTTTTCCCTCTGCTAATCCAGTCTCTCAGGAGTGACGATGGGTCCCTTCCTGGAGAAAGGCAATGCTTCTCACTCCCTGCGGATCTCAGGCAGCCTCCTTCCCCAGGGGAGGGTTACGGGCTAGAGATTAGACTCCCCCGTATGAAGCAAGGGTAGGATCGGGGGGTTGAGGTGACAGGAGACAATCTGGTTCAGGACAGCAGTCAGGACAGTGAGGAGTGGGCACTGAGCTCCTGGGCGCCAGGGGCGTGCAAGCAGGAGCGGACGGACTGCAGGGGGCCAGCCGGATACCGGCGCGGGCCCCGGGCCGGGCGTCTTCCGAGCATCTGCCCGGCTGAGGCGGGCAGTACGTGCGAGCTCAGAAAGCCGACTCGGCTCAGACGTCGGCAGGAGGGGCGGCCTCCTGCTGCCGGAAACGCAACCTTGTCCTTGGCCCTCTCTGTTCTGGGCGGGAGAGCGGAGCGCACCCACGTGGCGGCTGCTCCAAAACGCCACGGTGTGGGCAGGTTCAAAGACAGAACCACTGAGAACTCCGAGCCCCAGCCTCGCCGCCCGAACGAAGCCCGCATTCAGCCTAGAACGAGCCCCCTGGTCCCCGGGCCCGGCCGCAGCGGGCACCAGGGGATCACAGAGCGGGGCTCAGCCGCCCGTCCCTGTCCCGCCCGCAGCAGACGCCTCCGGTCCAGGGGAGCGCTCACCTTCGAAGGCGGGGGCCAGCG
>NW_011893702.1:10338-10663 GCF_000151845.1 Pteropus vampyrus | reverse complement strand
ACACAGGGATAATGGTGTTTCTTCCTCCAACCCTTGCCCTAAAGCCACGCAACAGTCTTTCCTTGTGTGTCTCTAGTGCCTCCTGAGCTGCTGTCCTTCTGCTGGAGCCCAGGTGAGCGCCTGTGAGTAAGTCCTGCACAGTCCCTTTAAGAGGTCCTTCTAGCAGCCCTCCATCTCCTCCAGACAGTCAGAATCCCTGCTAATTTTCACAACCAGAATTTGCGGGTACCCCTCTTCCTGGGACTTGAACCCTGGGCTGGGTAGCCCTGGTATGGGGCTGGGGTGACCTGATGTGGGGCTGGGGCTTCTGGGGAAACATCCGTAG
>NW_011893702.1:5809-8848 GCF_000151845.1 Pteropus vampyrus | reverse complement strand
TGAGTAAATAGATTAAGAAGAATCAGAAAGAAACCCTGAGCACAGTGAATGGAATAATATGAGCAATGGGTAGCATTGACTTTTCTCTCTCTACAAGACGTCTTTCTCTTCTTACTTGATGTCCTTTGCCATCTTCTGTCTCCCACTCAGATACTAACCACTCTAATGCGTATCATTTGCCTCTTTAGTAAAGTTAAATTGAGAGGATCTCAAAACACTCTAGAATTTTTCAGGCAAAGGTGTGTAAGTTTGCTTCATAACAACAGGAGAATAGATCAGTAAAGTATAATTGGCACTGTTGGTATTTTTTAAATGGGAAAAAAAATCCATCACCATATTGAATATTCTATAGAATAAGTAGTACACTAGCTATTTCTACACCACTAACTAGAAAAATGTTCCTTAACTCAATTGAAATTAGAGCTGAAAATCTAATGGCTATAGGGGTTGGAACTATTTTCTTCTGTCATTGGTATCAACAGGGACATTGTGTTTTTTGAGTTGAGAAGCAATTGAAAACTTACTTAGGAGTATTCTCTTCTATCAGTGCATTCATCAAACCACTGGGGGTAACAAAAAGTATGGTTATGTGATAATTGTTTTGCAAATGGAGGCTTTCTTTTAAACTTTTCATCTAGTAGGAGGTCCTTATGCCTGCTGGGAAATTTTGGAGACAAAGAACAACAGGATGTTTTTCTCTCCCACAACAGTTTCTATTAACCTCCTGATGTTTGACTCTGGAGATTGTGATTATGAGCCTGCTGACATCAGCCACCCATCTAAAATAAAGGAGCAATATTTTGGCTCAAGCAATGAGAATCTAAAGACTTGGAGTTTTCCTACCTGTTAATGTAACTGTGTGAGAATTAAGTGTGAGGAAACATGTTGTGCTATCCTCTCAGCTGGCTAGTGGTGGTGTTGCTCAACTCAACAAATACCTAAGGAGTTCCTACCATAGTCTTAGTAATGCATTATTTACTAGAGGGATACAGAGAGGCATTAGGCATATCACTCTCCCTTCAGAAACTTATAGCTTTATTGTGGAAAGGAGAATTATATAGACAAAAAAATGTAACATGATTTACATGCTGGGTTGAAGGGATTCCTGTCAGATAGGAAGTGTGATGTAGACATTAAATAAACCTGCTTGGTGTTTAGGAGAGGAAAGAAAATTCCTCAGGCAAAGATACATATTGGAAAACAGTCTAACTTGCTGTCTGTTTTAATTTACATATTTCAAGTTGGTTAAATAAACATACTCATCACTCTATACACATTGTGGCATTCTGATGAGTAAGCTCTTCTATTTTTCTCATCTTGTAAATAAGGCAATCAAGATGTTGGGAGATTAAGTGATTAGGGCCAAAAGTATTAGGAGTTAGCAATAGCATTTGAATATACATTTCTTGAATTTTTGTCTCTCGCCCAATCCAGAATTTTGGGAACCATTTAGCAAATCTTCAATAATAGCTATATTAATGGATTCATTAAATATCAACTAAAATATATTGGGTTACTTAGATATTTAAAAGGTCTTTCATGTCAAGGATGAAATGTTAAAGGAAATCCAGAGAATGGCAAAAATAGACTATGTTCTTCATGCATTGCAACCATGCTAAACGGAAATGAAGTAACTATCACATTTGAAACTGATTCCAAGCAATGCTTCTCTGTAGTTGAATATTCTTCACTGATGCTAAAACCATCTGAATTCTGCCAGTTTCACCTTGTGGATCTGCAAGCTTTTCTAGAACAAGGATAATGTCTTACATAGTTCATAATACTCTGTACATTGCCTGCCAGGAGATAAGAGTCGGTTGCTCAAAACTGAGTATCTGCACCTGGCCTCCAAGGAAAGGAGTTGACCTTTTTGCAGAGCTCCCTGAAACTGGCTATGGCTGGTGCTTCAGGCAATTAAGGTCAAGGGCAAGACTTGTAGTCTAGTTTCCAGGTAACAAAAGGGTTGTTTCATGATTGGTAATATGGGTAATTCTGCTTCTACCCAAAACATAAAATTGCAACCTCAAAGTTTGGGCCCCAACCCCTGATCATCGCAGAGCTGAGCTGGTAGACTGGAGCCGAAGTTCTGCCTTATCACATTAATATTTTAGAATAGTCATTGACCACGGCAGGAGAGAGGTCATTGCTTTTCTAAGCATTCAGCTTACTGACCCTATGGTATGAGAAAATAGGGTGTCTACAACCTAGAACACTAAAGGATGGTTACAACTTTTCGTATTTTTCATAAAATAGGGGGGGATATTAGAGGGAGACACTTTGCATTCAGAAGAGAAGAGTAAAGACCATCCCCTCCATATGAGTTTAGGATAGCAAAGTGGTCAGTCGGATGGACTGGTTCCTGAGTGGGTCAGTAGGCAACTAATCCTTTCAGACCTCGGAATCATCTAGTTTCTTGGAAGCTAGGCAGAAACTTTTGCTGTCCAAATGCAGATGTCCGTACACAACAATCAACTGAATGAATTGGGAGAGATGGCCTTTTCCTCTTGGGATATCCAGAATCATTACCTCAGATAACTCTTCATAATTTAGGCATCATGACAGCAGGTAGTCCCAAAGTGTATGTAGAATATATATATGTATGTGAATGTATACATATCTATATGTACCACATACCACATTTATCTATCTCTGTATCTATGTATCTCTCTATTCCATATATAATATATTGACATATATTTCACATATCTCTATCTCTAGCTATGTCTATTTGAATATCTATATAGAGAGAGCTCTGGAACAGTTTAATGCAAGACAGACTGCACTTGCACTACCCTCACTTTCACTGGGAACCTGGTTGAACTTAGGGACAGCCTACTTTTGCAGGATTCCATTTCCTCTTAGAGACCCACGAATTGGAGGATGATAGTAAATTCTGGGAGTTCCACAAATGTATATAGGGGCCTGATCCATATAAACTTTTCTGTACATCCTTTTTCTCTGTATCCAAGCTTCCTCAGGTGATTGGCAAATCTGAACAGTACCCTATGCCAAGGAATGAGCAAACACCAACCTGGAAAA
>NW_011893702.1:0-2122 GCF_000151845.1 Pteropus vampyrus | reverse complement strand
GACATACAAGCATATATCCCTTAATCTAAGTCCTATGGGTTCCCTCTCTGCCTTCTCTAGCTATGTTTTTTTATTTTTATTTTTATATTTCATATCTTACTCTAAATGGATAGGCTAAAGATAATAGAAGCAAGCATTTCTTATTCATTTTTAGTATTTTACTTACCAACTCAGAAAGCAACTCAAGAAAGGCTTGATTATAACTGTAGAAAGCCAGTACAGGGTTAGGATTTCAAGCAACTTTATGAAGAGAATAGTGAAGTATGCAATTTATTTTTGGCAGAATTCAAATTGCAAAAGGTGCTATTACACAGACACTGTGGTATGTAAAGTAATGAAAATAATAATAAAAATGGTGAGCAGTAACTCAAAAATAAGTATATATTTCCTTTCACTGGAGAGTGTAGATCTTCTTCATTTCAGAATAATGATGGTTGGAGTGAGTATGGAGACACCAAAGTAAAGACACTGAATACCCAACATGATATCATTGTATTGGTGGCTCTGAAAGTTGGTCAGGTTGAGAAATGGTGATAGCCTTATTGCATGTCTACAGAAGTCCTCATATTGCATCACAGAAGTATATTTCGATGGAATTTTTTTACTATTAATAATGGAGAGGTGTGATCATTTTTCTAGGCGATCTGAGAACTCATATCTTTTAAGTAAATAGACTGTAGAACTTTGAGATTTCTATTCCTCGGGCATCTTGCAGGTATTGAACCACTAGAAGTAGACAGTGGTGATCAAAAGAGCCATAGAGTTACAAATGAAAAGAGAATTCGAACAAGTCTTCAAGATGACTTACTGTGTTCAGGAGGCCCTACAGGAAAATACTTTTATTGAATTCTATAATGGGGGGATTTCCTGTGGTGTGTGAGATCTTCTGTACACTTTCAATTTTTCCATGAAAGAAGGAGCAATACTATGTCTGCAGCTTCTCCAATTTCCCATATTGTATTGCCCTGGTGAGACTTTGGCTATAAGCTGATCACCAGGGATGACACATTTGACTGAGGTCAAAGAAATTTGAGTCTTTCTGTCCCTGCATGTGTAACATTACAGCAGAAAGACTGAGATCCAAGTTAAATAGGAGATGGAAATTGTGGTATGTTTTCTGTAGCTCTTTGCTATAGAAAATTACAAACCAAAATCTGACAGCTTCTGTGATTAGAACTTTCTGTTGCTCTTCTCTTTGTCTCCATTCCTCCCACCCCTTCTCTTTTTCTGTTGAGGATTTCTATCTAAATGTAAAGATATTTTCCTGACTCATCATACTCATCATATTGCACCTTCTGGAACTGCCTTTTTTTTTTTTTTTTTTTTAAGAAGGTGAAGCTTCCAGGCTTTCCCCAAGAATAAAGTAAAAGAAAGAATTAAAGTTTAAAATTAACATTTAAAAGCAGAGCAATATTGTCACATTATAGAGCCCATAGAGTCCAGGCTGTAAGATTTACCTGTGTTCTGATGAAAGGTGTTAATGTATGTTACTGAAGGGCTGGAATAGGCAGCAGGGAGGTTGATCAGTCATGGACTCACAGGAAGAGGCAAATACTAGCTGAAGCCACCTGTAGGGCAAGAACACATTGCTTAAGAACACACCATCTGTCCCATCCAGGTTAATGGCTTTAGGATAGAGTGAAAAAATATAAATTTTCTTTATATCGTTCAAAGTTTTAATGGCATGGGGTCACACACTCCACTTATTCTGATCATGCTTAGCAGGCAATCTTCCAATCATGATTTACATTTCCATGAAATTTGCTTACTGAAAGATAACATTGACTGCAGAATTCCACCTGTCCAGGGCCTTGCGTAGTTATAGATTAAAGCTTTCATATTAAGTTGATATCCAGGTTGTGACTTGACTTTCTCTAGAGTTGCCTAGAGGGACAGTTAGGACATGTTAAAAAGAGGACCCTAGTAGCTTTCATCTGAGTAAGAATCATTCTCCGAAATAGAGAAATTTGGCATTCTGGTTTTAAATTTAAATCTCTTGAGTTTGGTTAAAGTGAATCTGTTTCTAGAGATGGATTTGTTACTGGCAATCAGGTGTCTGTGTTGTAGGAGTCAGGAGCTCTGTCCTTGGATCCCCAAGGAAACGTTTGTGTGGAGATCTGAC
>NW_011893701.1:9626-10398 GCF_000151845.1 Pteropus vampyrus | reverse complement strand
CCGGCAGCCCTGTTCCTGTGTGGCCTGCCCTGGGTGCCAGGTTGTCTCCGTCAGGTGTGTGCAGCCTTACGCTGCCCCACCCCCGCCCCCAGCACTGGCCCAGCTTAGGATGCTGGGCTCTGACGTCCACAAGTAACAGATGCGGCTCCTGTCCGCCCCATCTGCACCTATCCTGTGCAGGTGTTGTCACATAGGTGTGTCCCCCCCCACTGCACGAAGGGGAACAGAAGTTCGATGATGCTCGCTTTGTACAGCCATGAAGCGGCCGAAGCCAGGACTCCTGACTGTATCTCAGGTCACCAACCCATGACACGCGTGGCACAGGCACACCCAGGCCACCAAATAGCTCTCAGGTTGCCCATTCCGCTGGGGCTGCAGCCTCCCGGGCGGCATCTCCTGGGACTCCTTCGGATGCCCCTCCAGATGGAGAGCTCACTCCCGCATGGCTCCTTCCCTGCCAGTGTCCTGTCACCACCCCGGTGGGCAGGTCGCTGATGCCCCTGCCTCCTTCCTGAAGAGAAGGCCTCAGCTGTCACGCCCTGGCACTGTGCTGGGCACGGAACAGATGCTCGGCACGTGGGCTCCAGGCGTTGCCTGGGCAACCAGCCCTCAAAGGAGGGGCCCTTTGCGGGGCGCAGGCCATGTCAGCTGCACCTGGCAGCCCGTCAAGCACCACGCGCCGTGATGGCTGGGCAGGCAGGCCCTGGGTGAGTGAGCCCAGTGCTCGCTCACGGCACTCGCTCTTCTCCCGCTGAGTATTCACGGGGAACAC
>NW_011893701.1:1818-2216 GCF_000151845.1 Pteropus vampyrus | reverse complement strand
AGGACTAATGCCGTATGATTTCACTTCTGTGTGGAATCTGAACTACAAAATAAATGAACATACGAGACAGAAACAGACTCGTAGATACAGAGGACATTTTGATGGCCGCCAGATGGGAGGGGTGTCGGGGGGCTGGGTGAGAAAAGGGAGCGATGAAGAAGTATGAACTGGCTGTTCCAAAATATTCGTGGGGATGGAAGGCACAGCATAGGGAATGTAGTCGCTAACGATGTAATAACTATGTGCTATGTGTGGTGCCAGGTGAGTACTAGACTAACTGGGGTGACCGCTTTGTAAGTTACACAAATGTCTCCCCACTATGCTGTACACCTGAAAGTAACATAATATTGAATGTCAACTGTAAGTGAAAAAAATGTTTTTAATCTTTTAAAAAGAAT
>NW_011893701.1:0-438 GCF_000151845.1 Pteropus vampyrus | reverse complement strand
AAAAAGAATAAAGAGATGAAGGAAGATATACCCGCTAACACTAATCAGAATAAACTGAGAGCAGCCATATCAACTTCAGACAGGGGAGACTTCGGAGCAAGGAAAGTCGTCAGAGACAGAGAGGACACCACCCAATGGCAACGGCCAACGCCCAGGAGGACGTGACCGTCCCTAATGACTGTATGCCCAGCGCCCGTGTCAGAAGAAGCGCGTCGCTTACTGCAGTATCACAGGGAACCGCGGGGAGACAGAAAAATTTGCCGTTATACTTAGAGACTTCAACCTTGCTCTACTGGAAACGGGAAACTCCAGCAGGCAGAAAAGCAGGAAGGACTTAGTCCAGCTCAACAACACCATCAATCAAGTAGATATAACTGACATCTACAGGCTACTTCACCGAACAGCAGAAAATTACACATTCTTCTCCAGCTCCCATGG
>NW_011893700.1:5501-6406 GCF_000151845.1 Pteropus vampyrus | reverse complement strand
TTAATTGCTTCCTATTCAGTCTGTTGTTAAGGAAGTAATTCCCACTCTTAGGGTTTTGGGGATGATGGCCAAGCACAGCTGGAGGAAAGAGAACCAAACTACGTGGGGCTCCCAAGAACAGAGTGACCTTGCAGGGGCTGTGGGAGGTACTTCTGCAGCATCGAGGAGGTCGGGTGCCCCCTGGTTCCCACTAGGAGATGTGATTGGCTCGTTGAATAATTCTCATGGGCTGGCAGGGAACTGACACCCACTGTCCTGGATAAGCAGGAAATGTACCTGCTACATTTGATAAGGAGTGATGGTGGTTTGGCTGGGGACCTTATCTTTGAGGGCAGAATGGGGACAGATCCTTGCAGTTAGGCCATTTGAAGCCCTTCTGACCTTGCCAGACTACAACACGATATTAAATCTAAATTTTGGACCTTATAGCACAAATACATAAAGGCGGATGTTTACATGGAGAGCATAGTTAGGGTTAGCTGTTTCCATAGAAGTTTCCAGTGACATGTTATTTCTACATGTTATTTCTACAGCGTGAACAATCCTATTGCAACCCTACGTGACTTAGTTTTATCCTGAAGCAAGGGAGAAGGAGGGTCCAGAGAAGGGTGAAGAGAAATGAGTAGGACTCGCTAACGAAATCGTAAGTCGCGGTCGCTTCTTCCCTCTCTCCCCTCTTCACTTCTCCGTCTCCATTTTATCCCTTACAAGAGTTTCTAGTTCAGTATTTCCAGTAAAAAAATCCCTCTCACTTCACAAAGTACGTGTCACTCACGTCATCTAGAGTGTGTGAAAATGAGAGTAGGCGAGAGAGGTAGACTTAGGGTGATTTTGTTTCTCTGAGCTGCAGACCAAGCAAAGGGCAACGTTATGATCACAGATTTCATGCAGACAGAACCACAGCT
>NW_011893700.1:0-2601 GCF_000151845.1 Pteropus vampyrus | reverse complement strand
CATGTTACATACAGTCAAAAGAACATAAGTTTTTATTCGCTACTCACTGTGTATCTCGTATCATCACTTATGTCATTATCTTATTTAATTTTCTATAGAAATATAAAAGATGATTTCATTATTACCAAGTTTAATCCAAAGCATTGGAGGTCCAAAGATATAATTTTTCCTAAGTCATAAATAATGTGAGAAATAGACAAGAACTGATTCTTTTTGGCAGTCTACTAGCTGCTAAATTTATACTTTCTTAGGAGCAGGGAACAATAATTCCAAAAAAATGTATTCAAAGACTAGTATATGAGTACATAAATAATAGATTCAGCAATGACTGAATTAGAAAAAAATAATGTATATATTAATATATAAGTAGACAACATATTTTTTCACAATTTGGCTGCTAATTATACATATATATAAATTTAAATGATCGAAATTATAGTGGTCGACAAGTAGGAAAATGGTGAAATAAAGAGAATAAGAGTTAATGTCATAGTATTGCAATTAATATTTTAAAAGTAAACATTTCAGCATTGTTTTCAAGATTTAATTTAAAAATTATGACTATAAATAAACTTTGGGTTTATTGGTTAATTTGTTGAGAATATAGGACACATGCATATCTATTAGTTTGGAGCAGAATTTTTTATGATGTCAATTAAAAAATATGATCTTCCAATTTTTTAATGTTTTTAATTAAAGAAAGAAATTAGAATGGAGGGATTCATTGTTTTCTGTAAGGTCAGGAAGGGTATTGTGTTCACTGACAAGCAGAGAACTTAAATAATTTTGGTTCCATGTATGAGGAAAAGTGGTAGCATCTTTATGACTTTATGTGTGTCTGTGCCTATAATAGAAGTGTAAGGAGAGGCAGCTGCAGAAATATTAATCTGGAGAGAGATTCAGCCCATATTGGAACATTCATCTTTTGAGGTCATTGTATTGAAGCCATTTAGCATCCATAGGACCAACTGGTCAGGGCCTTGATGTTTGGCCATACTAGCACACAGCAATAAGGACGAGGCCAAGAACAAGTGCCTCCTCCTCTCTGACAGGAATGCGACTGTGGAGAGGCAAACAAAATACTCGGCTAGGTGTAAAATTTAAGGGGGTGTCAATGATTCCAGCTATCAAGAAAACAATATTTTGATGCATAATTTTAAAAAAATCAAAATCAATGCATGAAATCTGAAATAATCAAAATATCAAAAGTTTAAAGGTTGAAGCTAATGAAAATTTTAATAAAGTTAATGAAAATTTATTTCATAAGCTAACTGCAGGCTAATATTTTAAAAATATTTTGGAAAGTATGCCCTTCGGAAGAAAATAACATTATCCAGGTGTCTATAATGTATCATTCACAATGTCAGTGGTACAATCTGTATTAGTTAGAGCTCTCCAGAGACACAGACCCATAGCATATGTAAAGATACACAAGAAGAGATTTATTATGTGGGTTGGCTCATGTGATTACGGAGACTGAGAAGTTCCATGATATGCCATCTGCAGGCTTGAGAGTTAGGAAAGCTAGTGATACAATCTGAGTCCATTGGCCTGAGAACAAGGAGCTCTGAGTGCAGGAGAAGATGCATGTCCCAGATCAAAAAGGAGAAAGAATTCACCCTCTCTCTACCTTTTTGTTCTATTCAAGCCCTCACCTTTGTGAGGGTGGATCCTCTTTATTCAGTCTATTGACTCAAGTGCTAATTTCTTCCATAAACACCCTCAGGGACACACTCAGAAATAATGTTCTACCAGCTATCTGAGCATCCTTTGGCCTAGCCAAGTTAATGCATAAAATTAACCATCGCACGATTCAAAATCACCAGCCATATGAACATCAGGAATAGATGCCTTATACCCAAGGGAACTAGCTATCAATGAAGGCCACACACGAAATGACCCAGATGTTGGAATTAGCAGATGCAAGTTTCTATAACAGATATTCTAACTATGCTGAAGAGTGTAAAGAAAAATATGCACAAAATATGGAAAAATAGGAAAGCTGAGAAGTAAAAGGGAACTATAAAGAGAGAAGGAGAGGTTTTAAGGAATTGTCTCAGGTGCCGTGGGGTTTGCAAGTCCCAAATCTGCAGAGTGAGCAGGCCGATAGGCTGGGCATTCAGGGACGAGCTCAGGCTGTGGTCTTGAACCTGAGATCTTCAGGCTGGAAACTCAGGCAGGGTTTCTATGTTGCAGTCTTGTGGCAGAATTCTTTCCTGCCCAGGAAACCTTAGTCTTTGCTCCTAAGTTTTTTAAGCAGTTGGATATGGCCCATCCACGTTTTGGAGGGTAATATGCTTTGCTTAAAATCTACTGAGTCAAGTGTTAATCACATCCAAAAACACCTTCCCAACAACATCAGGAATGTGTCTGATTAGTCTACGGCCATGCTACCCTGAACAAGCCCAATCCCATCTGATCTCGGAAGCTAAGCAGGGTCGGGCCTGGTTAGCGCTTGGATGAGAGACCACCTAGGAAGACCAGGTGCTGTAGGTGTGAAAAATAAAAAAATAAAAAATAAGGGGTTGTAAGCTGACAAGGTCGTTGCAATCTGTGAGGTCAACCAAGGGTTGCCTTGCCTAAAAAAATAAAAAGTAAAAT
>NW_011893699.1:3577-3925 GCF_000151845.1 Pteropus vampyrus | reverse complement strand
GAGTTGTACAACCACCACCACAGTCAATATCAGAATGCTGTCACCACCTAAAACACAAATGCTGCACCTTTCAGCTGTCTCTCTCCCACCTCTCCCCCTCCGCCCACCCCTGCCCCAAGCGACCACTAATCCGCTTTCCGTCCCCACAGATTTCCATATTCTAGACTTCCATAGGAATAAAATTGTATAATATCTGGATTTTGTGACTGGCTTCTTAGCATAAGTTTTTCAAGGAGCATCATGCTGTAGTGCACATCAGGACTTCACTCCTTGCTGGGTCATATGGTAACTGTGTGTTTAATCATTTGAAAAACTATCAGACTGTTTTCCAAAAAACCTGGAGAACTT
>NW_011893699.1:1096-2510 GCF_000151845.1 Pteropus vampyrus | reverse complement strand
GAGTTGTACAACCACCACCACAGTCAATATCAGAATGCTGTCACCACCTAAAACACAAATGCTGCACCTTTCAGCTGTCTCTCTCCCACCTCTCCTCCTCCGCCCACCCCCGCCCCAAGCGACCACTAATCCGCTTTCCGTCCCCACAGATCTCCATATTCTAGACTTCCATAGGAATAAAATTGTATAATATCTGGATTTTGTGACTGGCTTCTTAGCATAAGTTTTTCAAGGATCATCATGCTGTAGTGCGCATCAGGACTTCACTCCTTGCTGGGTCATATGGTAACTGTGTGTTTAATCATTTGAAAAACTATCAGACTGTTTTCCAAAAAACTGGAGAACTTCTTTTCTATGATATTTTTTTTTTCATAAACATTATTGTGACGACTGGCTATTCATTTGTGAAAAAATTAAGCTCCAAGCTGAAATAATAATATAAATAAATAAATGAATAAATAAACAAACAAACAAACAAATAAATGTTTCCACACTGAAAACTCTACAAAGGCTCTAAAATTAAACTATTGAAGAAAATTGTGGATGAACATATTTATCATCTCCAAGTAGGAAAACCTTTGTAATCTCGGTGCAAAAAGTAGAAAGAGGGGAAAAAAATATAATTTGACAATAAAAATCAAACAGTTCTGAATGGCAAAAACAGATAAAAGTTTTCAAAATAAGAGACAAATGACAAACGAGGAAAATCTCACTGTTGTGTGTGCTATTCTGAAGGTCTACATCTATAATAAAAAGGAGGGTCCTATAATCAGCACAACGCTAGTGCCCGACCCCCACACGCCCTGCCTCTGACGGGCCACGAGGGTGCCTCGGCCTTAGATATCGATGGTGTCTAGTCTGCTCGGCCCACCGTAACAAAGTAATGAGACTGGGGGCTTAAACAACAGGAGCTTATTTTCTCAGTTCTCGAGGCCCGGAAGGCAGGGCTCTGGCGAGGGCTCTCTTCCCGGCTTGTAGACAGCCACCTTCTGGCTGTGTCGTCACATGAGAGCAAGCTCTCCGGTGTCTCTTCTTATGAGGGCACCAATGACCTTATGAGGGCCCCACCCTCATGATTTCGTATAACCCCAATCACCATCCCAAAGTCTCTAAGTACCTCACCCTAGAAGTTAGAGCTTCACCATATGAATATCGGGGAGATAAATATTTAGTCCATAACAAATGTCCAGTAGGACTCTGATTGCAATAGTCATTTATTGAAATGTTTGGAGCTCTTTCATCGTTCTTCCCTTACGGGATGGACATACTATGTATATTTGTCATACTGTTATAGGATCCTTTGTCTTGAGGACACAGCCGCTATTTCAATCAATAGGTTCCAGGTCCAAGATCTGGTCAGATCCAGGAAGTGGCAAGGAAGGTGGCTTTTTACTGGGATGATGTCTTCTGATGG
>NW_011893699.1:0-416 GCF_000151845.1 Pteropus vampyrus | reverse complement strand
TCGTCACATGAGAGCAAGCTCTCCGGTGTCTCTTCTTATGAGGGCACCAATGACCTTATGAGGGCCCCACCCTCATGATTTCGTATAACCCCAATTACCATCCCAAAGTCTCTAAGTACCTCACCCTAGAAGTTAGAGCTTCACCATATGAATATCGGGGAGACAAACATTTAGTCCATAACAAATGTCCAGTAGGACTCTGATTGCAATAGTCATTTATTGAAATGTTTGGAGCTCTTTCATTGTTCTTCCCTTACGGGATGGACATACTACGTATATTTGTCATACTGTTATAGGGTCCTTTGTCTTGAGGACACAGCTGCTATTTCAATCAATAGGTTCCAGGTCCAAGATCTGGTCAGATCCAGGAAGTGGCAAGGAAGGTGGCTTTTTACTGGGATGATGTCTTCTGATGG
>NW_011893698.1:10983-12374 GCF_000151845.1 Pteropus vampyrus | reverse complement strand
TTCGTCCCAGCCACTGGAGTAGATGCAGATTACCTGAGATGGTCTCGTCATGGCTTCCCTGTGCCCTAAATGACTCTGGGTTCATTAGTTTTCCATCACTGCATGACGAATGGCCCCAAATCTTAGCACCTTAAAAAGTACAACTGACACCTATGAACTCACAGTTTCTGAGGGTCAGAAATCCAGGAGCAGCTTAGCTGGGTGGTTCTGGCTCACCTTTCATGAGGTGGCAGTCAAGCTGCTGACAGGGACTATAAGTTCTGAAGATTTGACTGAAGCTGGCGGTTCCACCTCCGAGCTCACTCTCGTGGCTGCTGCGGGAGATTTGACTTCTCGCCCTGTGGACCTCTCCGCAGCATGCTCGCGACGTGGCTTCTCCCAGGGCGCCCTTTACAACCCGATCTCAAGCGACACCCCTTTCTTTCTGCCCTAGTCTGTCCTTTAGACTCGAGTCACAAAGTTCAGCCCACAGTCCCGGGAAGGAGAATTAAGCTCCATCACCTGAAGGGAGACATAGCAGGACTTTGTGGACACATCTGAAAAATCGCCATCTTGAGTGAACATATATGTCTCCTCATGTGGGTGAAAATACCGTTGCCCGAACTCATAGCGTGTGAGCTTAGTTCATACCCTAGAAAGTTGAGATTCCTGCAGAAAAAGCCCCCACCCCTCCAAGCTCCCCCCACAGGGGGTTCAGGCATTTCCATCTCTTCGATGATGCGTTTTGGCTGGTCGTTATCATGACACAGGTGGACCCTGGCGAGGCAGAACGAACGAGGGACCTCAACGCCAGAGGCGGGGATATGAGAAAGACCCAGGAAAGGGCAGAAATGGTTTATCGCTCCCGGCACCATGATGGATCAACTGTTCATCCACAGTGATTCATCACCCTGTCAGCCTCGTCGATCCCGAAAGACAGTCAGGTCTCTTCCCTGTCTAGAAAGTGAGATGTTTTGGATGAGGGTCAAATCCGAGAGAGTCACGGCTGTCCTGGCAAGTTTGAGAAGCCGTTGAAGGAGACGCGTAGTGAGTTCCAGAGCTTTGACGTGGAGGAGAGCAGCTCCAGTGTTTTTGAGAAATGAGGGCGATTTAAAAGCACGATCGATTCTCTCTCCATGTGCCTTTTTCCTGCCATGACCCTCCCCCGACCGCGGCGGTGTGTGCTGTGACATTGATCCGAGGGGACCAGGAGCGTCAGCTCAGGGGTTTGTCGGAGCGCACCCTGCCACGTGTACCGTCAGAGAAAATGAAACGGGGTTAAGGGAAACAATACGGTGTGTGTGAAGTGTGCCCCAGCGTGGCTGTGCAGCCATGTTCCCCAAAGTGTGTTCCGCAGGAAACTGGTCCCAGGAGGTACCCCATGGACAGAAAATGTGGTAAAATAAACATAC
>NW_011893698.1:1526-1978 GCF_000151845.1 Pteropus vampyrus | reverse complement strand
GCAAGCGTATCCCATGGAATATTTGGGACGTACTTTTACTTAGTGATTCTGGTTGTGTTTCTGCGATTCAGAGCTAACTGGGCATCTGGGATTTTGTCTGTCCACCCTCGGCGAGAGAGGCTCCGGCAGTGAGTTGCCCATCAGTGTGTCCAGAAGCCTGGGTGTTGAGGACACGTGGATGGGAGGTGGGGTTCAGTGAAGACAGACAAGTCAGCACAGGCCGTAGGAGCGTCACCTCATCCTGGCCCCAGGCTGAGCCCCGGAAAGAAGCCGCCGGGAGTTCTGGGGAAAGTGTTCATGCCCGCTACATGCATGTGGGCGTGCATGCACGCTCATGCTCTCCCGCACAATCACACACATGCCCACACACTGACACATGTGCAAACGCATGCCTGCACACTGACACACACGCCCACACACTTGCTCGATCACACACATGCCCACAGCCTTGC
>NW_011893698.1:0-947 GCF_000151845.1 Pteropus vampyrus | reverse complement strand
TTATGGATGATGACATATTAATGGGATGACTCATAAACTACCTTTTTTTTCCAGCAATGTTACTGAAAGAAGCCCATATCCAGTGGAAAGTCTTAAACATTGCAAGTGTTGATTTAAAAGAAAGATGTTAAACTTCACATTATCTAATCACTCAAGAGGATCTCAAAAACTCATTACACGTCATTGTCATCTAGGAGACAATGCTATGCCCAGTGTGTATTTAAATCCGATCGTATTAGCTCTAACAACATGACGACGGATGAGATAACCTGATGTAATTTCTGTTTATGATGAAAAGGATCATTCTTTCCCATTTGAATAATGAACACAGTAAAGATGAGAAATTTTAATAGCAACTTTAATTTTGTCATTGTTATTAAAATCGAGTGTGCGTTTTTTTAATGAGCCAAGCCCAGGACATGATACTGGCACAATCGAATCCACGTTGGCTGATTCAAACCCATGTTCTGATCTCGACTCTACCACAGACTTCTCACGTGACTCGGGAAAGTTACCTCCTCTCTCTGGATCCTGGTTTGCTCAAATATGAAGGGATTCTCTTTAGGACTTTTCCCAGAGCCAGAACTGCAAGATTTTTAAATGCATATACATTGGTTGTTGCAATATAAGGAAAATTAAAGGTTGGTTCAAAAGTTTGAATTTTATATCTAATGGAATCCAGACTTTGACAGGTGAGTGACTTGCTTAAAATTATTCAGCTAGCTGTTAATCAAGGAACAATCTCTTCAACAGCAGAGGTTGAAACTGTTTTGTTAGGAAGGAAGGAAAGAAGGAAGGAAGGAAGGAAGGAAGGAAGGAAGGAAGGAAGGAAGGAAGGAAGGAAGGAAGGACGGAAGGAAGGAAGGAAGGAAGGAAGGAAGATAACCTTATAGAGTTGAGTTTCAAATAGCATAGTGGAAGAGAAAGGACCTCAACCCCGATTGACA